>NC_143565.1:6434558-6738529 GCF_054136105.1 Typopeltis vanoorti | reverse complement strand
CACTCTGCATAATAGTTAGTTTGTCTGAAAATGCAAATAAATCAAAAAGTGCACCTTAGGCATTAAAATTAGCAGTTAAAAAAATTGGACAATCTTAAGCTGTAATCAATTTTAAATCCCAAATTCTAAAAATTCTGAAAGATCCACTAAATAAAAATCACCGTAATTAATAGGATGGAAGTATAAAATAAAATAAATACACCTGGTTTCATTCTAAGCACGGGTTGGCAAAACACGGCCTGCAGGTCCACCACCTATTATTGCATGGCTAAAGATGATTTTTAAAAGAATTTCATGATAGAATCATATTGTCTATGGCTGCTTTTGCATTACAAAATATAGTTTGACAGCGATTGTATTGCTAATTCAGTCCTGAGTTACATATATCATGAGATTATGCAAGTCAAGTGAATATTGGTAGAAATATGTTTATATTCAAATATAATGGCTGAGAGTTTTGGGAAGCTGTTTTTTTTTTTTTTTTTTTTTAAATTACCATTAGGTATACATCACAGTGAAGAAAAGTTCACTCTAAATGTTGCATTTTTAATGGACAGTCAAGTATGGATTATTCTGTTGCATAATAAGAATTATTTGTGCTTATTACACTATAGCAAAATACCAATATTCTGTATTTTGTTTTCTGTGTTATATATAAGTACTTGATATCCTTTATTTTACCTCTTGACTTGCCAAGACTGAAATACTTTCTATCTGGTCCTTCTCAGAAAAAGTTTGCCTACCCACTGAACTTTTGATTACTTAATAACCGAAATAATAATTGGTATTTTGCTATAGTTTCATCAAAATACAAAATTATCCGGTTTCATTTAATTTTTAGTTGATGATGACACACAGAATGATCCATGTAATATTTCTCTTATATGACAGTGTTGTCTAGTTTGGAAGGAATTATTTTCCAATATAACAGTTTTCTCAATATCCCCTGCTTCACGAAAAAACCATCCCCATTTGATAAATATTTTTTGCTGCGGAATAAAGGATATTGAGAAAACAAAAGGATTTAATTAAGATCAGTACACCTTCATGTTCAAGAGTGAAATGGTACCAATTGGTTAATTCTGAGAACAGGCAGCGCTAGAGCTGAAGTGAAATTAATAATGAAAGATGCATACATAGCTTATAATTTAAACAGCATTTGAAAATTCTGCCTCATTAATTTGTGAATTTTTCTCAGACATGATTTGAGAATAAACTATTCATAATCAAGTTCTCTGTGATATATAGAACCAAGCCTGATTTACTGAAATTTTATTGTGAAAATTCTGTGTACTTTTCTAAAAATATCAAATAAACACATAATTCATAGTTTTTAATAAACTGATATAAGCTTACAAAGAGTGATGTATTACCTGATTTATGACACATACAATGAATGACAAACAGGTATAAAAAACTTTTATACAACAACCTATTCATCCCCCCCTTTATTTTCATTCCCCTTCCATTTCATGGTCTAAAATTTAATAAGTGATTTTGAATAACTAAACAAATTGGATGGAATGATGAAAACAGTTTCTGCAGTATTTACGGTATGCAATTTCAATTTATGTATTAATACAAAGAACACATCATAAGTTGGAAGGGGAGCAGAAATAAATATTAGTTATCAGAAGCTATATTTTTCTTAAAAATCATTAAAACAATGGATGATAATTAAGTAATTATACACGAGTATGAGAGGGTTGATAAAAGCCATTCATGCTGCTAGTTGCAGATGAATGATTATTCATTTGTGTTCCATATTGACCATATATACTAGACATCATTCCTGCAATGTGACTAATACCTGGGCCACTACGAGTTATGGAATTACTTATCGGCATACTATAGGTTCCATTCATCTGGAGACCATTAGATTGTCGTCCTTGAGGGGCACTAGGTTGTCGCCCTTGAGGAGCACTAGGCTGCCGTGTAGCTTGTGAGGAAATACCCTGATTACTTACAAAGCTTTGACTGCTGTTACCATAACCCTGGCTATTGGTAAAATGAGAAGGACCATTCTGTCTGACTGTATTGCTGTTACTATACCCAATCATCTGGTTACCTTGAATGTTCCGATTCATCCCATCATTTCTTAATCTTTCTCGAAGATGATTATCTCTACCAGCATCATTTCTTGAACCATAGTTGTCGTTCCTGTTATTACGATTTCCTCCTCCATAATTATCATTGCGAAAATTACGGCCAGTGTTGTTACGGCCTCCAGTGGTAGCAGTACTGCGGTAGCGGCTACGTCCTAAGGAACATATAAACATTTTGAAATGTAAAATTATAAGAGCAGATAAACATAAATCAAGTATACAAAAAAAGATCAACAGTGAAAAATATCTTGACTCACAGAATTCATGTACAAAAGGCAACATAACATGGATTAAGATAAATACATTTTCTTCAAAATATGAAGAATTTCAGAACTGTAAGATATTGGATAAAAATTTTAAGGATTAAATGAAATTACAGCATGACAACTCAAAAGGTTCAGAGATAACCCTGTGCTAAAATTTTCAGATGATCAAATATATATATATTCATAATTTACAACTGCTATTTGGAGGTATGGCAAAAGCAACTAACACTATGAGACTTGTATGTTCTTTGGCATTGAATGTAATTCTGAAAACCAATACAAATGAACTATTTCAAAACACTTCTTCTCACTACTCCCTTTTGAACTCGCAAGGTGGCAGAGTTATGTGCAAACTGATATTAAATGTTTTGGTAGAAAGTGAATTAATTCCTTATTTTAACAAAGAGATATTTCTTTCATTAAAAGAAAGAGATCTATTTCATTAATAAATAAATAATTTATTTATTAATGAAATAGATCAATAAATAAATAAATAATTCACTTTATGCAGTGTAATGCTGTGTACAACAATGCTTTGAAGATTATCTTAGCTCATAAGAAGGCAAGACTATATATACCGGTTGATCCAAAAGTCACAGAAAAAGTAAAAATTCAATAATTCGAAAAGTATAGGCAGTAGCACGATGCGGTTTTCACAGAAATGCACAGAAAGACATGGGATTTGTTTTTAATAATGAAAAATTTTATTCTACGAATAGTTGCATTTGTCACCGACAGGTGGCACTGTAGCGGTCCCAGAGATGCTACCTATCACTATTTAAACCGTGAGGTACGTAAATTTCAGATGTAGTGAATACTGAAGTTAAACTTTCTGCATTTAACATTTATTACTGAAGTTAAACGTTCTGCCAAGGTGAAGCATGTTATCGTTACGAGATAAAGCACTTTTAGTTAAGCTGTATTATCAGAACTCTGAATGTGCAAGTGTGGCTTTGCGCACCTATCGTTCGATGTGGGGTATTAGAAGTGGAAAGGGACTGATGTCTTGTTCCTCACTGATAGCTATGACGAAAGGTTTGAGGACATTGGCAGTTTGGAAGCACGTGCAAGAAGCGGGAGACCCAAAAAAACTATTGCAGTTGTGCACGAGGTCGAACACGAGACAGACACACACGATCGGCAGCTTCCACACATAGGGAATGCAGTGCGCGTGAAATTTCAAGACGAACTGGCATTTTGTATGGGACTGTGTGGCAATAACTCAGGATCATCCTCAAGAGGTATCGTTATAAAATCCAACACGTACAGGAACTGAAACCAATCGATTTCGAGAGACGTCATGAATTTGAAAATTGGGCTTTTCAACAGATGGAAAACAATGTGGACTGGCTGTCAAATGTCCTGTGGACTGACGAGGCACAATTTTCACTTAATGGAAGTGTAAATGCGCACAACTGCTGCATCTGGGTGAGAGAGAACCCACACACGATTGTGAAAACCCCCTATGCATCAGCCAAAGGTGACAGCATGGTGTGGGTTCACTGCGTCATTAATTATAGGCCCCTTTTTCTTTGAGGAAGTCCACAGCGGTATATTTCGAACTGTTTCTGTCACAGGCGAGCGTTATGCAGTGCTTTTAAGAGACAGCATCATTCCCTCCTTGGAAGAGAGGGAAGCGCTCCATAGTGTAACATTCATGCAGGATGGAGCACCTCCGCACATCACAGGTCCTGTCCAGCACCTGCTGCGATCGATATTTGGCGATGAACGTGTCCTCAGTCGCTCTTTCCCGCACGAATGGCCACCAAGATCTCCAGACCTTACACCTTGTGACTTTTGATTTGGAGCTACTTGAAGTTACAGGTGTACAGAGATCGGCCGACGTCATTGGCCCTGTTGAAAGAAGCTATTTGCCATCATGTGACAGGAATTACAGCTGAAATCCTCTTCGATGCTGTGCAGGGTGCCATGCCACATCTGACGTCCATTCTCATGAATGATGGTCGTCACATTGAACATTTGTAATCCTAGCTGCGTTGCAAACTGTGCTGCGCCACCGCACAAACTACAAATTACAAGTGCCACCTGTCTGTGGCAAATGTAACTATTCTGGTAATAAAATTTTTCGTTATTAAAAAAAAAATCCCATGTCTTTCTGTGCATTTCTGTGAAAACTGCATTGTTTTACTGTCTATACTTTTCGAATTATTGAATTTTTACTTTTCCTGTTACTTTTGGATCACCCAGTATATATATATCTAAATCAAGCATATAATGAAGAGATAGTACTTGACAAATTAATCTGCTGAAACTGTTAACTTAATGTGAGATGCATAATCAAATACTGCTTAAGTTTTGTTTCTTTGAGGGTCATGGACAGTAATACTCCTCCACAGTTTAAAGTTCTGTGCTATTTCACATGTTGACAGAACTGGACTTTTAAAATTTTCAATGTGGCACATACCCAATAACAGTTTTAAACCTATGATACAACAATATTAAGGATGGACTAAGGATTTTTCCCCTATTTGTATTATATATAGCATTTTTTAAATAATCCAGAAACTCTGCTCTAGAGACAAAACATAATTGCATGGATTCTGATGTTACTGAACTCATCCAATTTGGATGGCAAACAGTTGGTATTAAGCATGTTGCACTGACAGAGAATACACCGCACAGTAAGATTATATATAAAAAAAAAAAAAACTAAAGTGAAGTTATGTGGATCAAAATTCCCCCACCCTACTATCTCCATACACTTCCTATCTTGACCATTATGGCTTCTTTTGTGTGAGTGTGTGTGCGTGCTGATAGGATTTCTTACAGATAAGGAAATTAGAATAAATATATTCTACTTTCTGAACTTTAATGTGCAATTCCTGACAACAAAAAGTATGAAATACCAAACAGATTAAGGAGTTCAGATTCTTTAATGGGACATGAGCCATAATAGTAAAAAAAAAAAAAAAAAAAAAAAAAAAAGTGCAGATTTTTATATTTTATTAAGAATTTTTTTTTTTTTTTTTTAAATATACTAATGCCTTTTAGGGAGTGCTTGAGGGTCAAAGCTGTATAACTGAGAGGAGACCACCACATCACCTTTAAAGGAATACGGAGTACTGACCAGGGCTTTTGACCTAATGTCCAATCTTCACCTTCTCGTGGTGCACCGTTAGGTATCTACCTGGATACTGAACGAACGAGGATGGGCTGGCAATTTGGGATTTAGCCAACCAAACTGTATTCTTATTGGTTAAACCAAAATAAAAAATGATGGTACAACATGACAAAATGTCATGCTGGCTGGGGCGTTGCCCGGTTAAACAAGGTTCCCGTTGTTTTCACCAGGGCGAACAGCGAAAAGTCGGTTACTTGAACAAATCTGAAAACACACCCCAACTAAACATCACCAGAGTTAGAGATCGGTACTATCAACATAAGAAGCCTGAATGGCAAAGAAATGGAGATGGCTGAGGAATTAGATAAGTACCAGATCGACATAATAGGAGTGACTGAAACAAAAAAGACAAAAACTGGTGAGATCTTTCTGAGCTCTAAATACAAAATGTTATATATTCAGGCAATGACAATCAATGAAAAGGAGTAGCCATAGTATTCACCACAAAATATGAGGCTAATCTTCTTGAATGGTAGGCAGTCTCAAATAGAGTGATGTGGGCAAATATGAGAATGGGGAACTGGACAATGAAACTTATTTGTGCCTACGGTTCCACAGAAGGTTCTACTAAGGTAGAAGTGGATGAATTTTTTGATGCTTTAGAAAAAGCAACTGACACAATGAAAAAGGAAAAGTTGGTCCTTGTTGGGGATCTAAATAGTAGAGTAGGAAATGATTGTCAGTCATACAAAAATATTTTGGGAAAATTTGGAGAAAAGAGCAAAGCTAATAATAATGGCAAATATCTGTTGGATTTCTGATCAGGACATGGACTGGTTATTACTAACACCATGTTCCAACATAAAAATATGCACAAATTCACATGGAGAGAAGAGGCAAGGAATAAGAAAAGTCTCATTGACTATGTTATTGTTGATAGTAAAGTTTTCTCCCTGGTGCACAACACCAGAGTGTACAGAGGATTTGAAATTGGAAGCGATCACTATTTAGTCTTGAGCAGGATAAAATTGAATTTCATATTGAAAAGAATAACATGTAAGAAAGTTTTAAAGCAAATAAAAGTTGAGCAGCTCTCAGATGTGAACTGTAGACCAAAATACACAAAGATTATTGAAGAAAAATTGAAAGAGTTTGAGACCAGGAACCAAACCTTAGAGTTCAATGGCAAGCCCAAAGAAAACCCTGATTGATTCAGTCAGAGAGGCATGTGGGGAGGTTGTCTGCAAGGATAGAAAACTCCGTGGTGGACACAGGAAGTTCAAGAAGAAGTGAAGGAAAAGAAGAAATCATATCAAAAGTTCCGGACAAATAAGTCAGTTTTTGCTCTTAGAGAATACAGAGACAAATGTAAGAAAGCGAAACATTGTGTAAATCTAGCTAAACAAAAGTCATGGAAAGACTTTGGCAAGGACATAGAAAATAAATTTCAAGAAGATGGTAAGATATTCTGGAGGTTGTTGAAGAAGCTTAGAAATGGAGGAAAGAGTACTGTAAAAGGACTTAGAGACGATAAAGGTGACATGAAAATGGGTGAAAAAGATATTATTGAAGTATGGAGTAATTACTTTGAAAAACTGCTAAATGAAACAAGCAGTGATGACAGCACAGTGATAAAAAACACTGACCAGGCATGCAGTCAGGAATACATATCCATACTTGAAGTAGAAAAAGCCATCAAAGGCTTGAAATGTGAAAAGGCAGCAGGAGTAGATGATATTCGACCAGAAATGCTGAAGTATGGTGGTATAAAAGTCTTACAGTGGTTGCACTGCATAGTTCAGAAAGCCTGGACAGAGGAACGAATTCCTGATGATTGGAGTAGAGCTCTAATAGTGTCCATATATAAAAAGGGAAATAAAACTGAATGTGAGAATTACAGAGGTATTTCCCTAATTAGTGTTCCTGGCAAGATCTATGCAAGTATACTTGAGAAACGGTTGAGAAGAATTGTGGAAGAAAAGCTTGGTGAAGAACAAGCTGGAAACACAACCTATCGAGAATACTTTGGACTTTTGGATGTTGATCTGCAGACCAATAATTTTAGCCTGTGCCCCTAGTAGACCGAGATGTTTTTGTGCATTTGTTGGTTCTGTATCAATAAGTATAACATTGTCAGCAAAGCCTAGATCAGTTATTTGCATGGTGTGGGTAGATGTTCTAATGTTAAAACCAAGATCTTCTGTGTTGATGGTCAGGAAGATGTAGTCCAAGCATACTAAAAACAAATAAGGTGTTAGCACATCACCTTGCAGGACTCCTGCTGTCACCAGGAAGGATTCAGATGTTTCTGTTTTAAAGATTACGGTAGCATTGTAATCTTTATAAGGCACTGTGATTGCTTGTATGAGTTTTGAGGATAGACCATAGAAGCCGAGTATTATAAACATTGCTTCTCTATTAATGGAGTCAAAGGCTTTTTTAAAGTCTATAAAGGTTAAAACAAGTGGTAAGTTTTTATCACATGAGCCTATGATTCTTCTGATGCAATGTATCTGTTCTGTACATGTTCTGTGCAATGTACTGTACATCGTTTTTTTTAGAAATCTAGCTTGGTTTTTTCTTAAAAGTGGTGTTAAGTAAGGTTCTATTCTATTGAGTATCATCCTATTGTAGATTTTAACTGTGATAGCAAAGTAATACCTCCGTAGTTATCCATTTTATTAAGACTGCCCTTTTAGGGTATAGGGACAATAAGACCTTGTTTCCATTCTTGAGGTATTATTTCAGTGTTTAAGAGCTTGATTCATTATGGCAAGGAGATTGGAATATGTATTATACCCAGCTTTTAAGCTTATTCCATCAGTCCCTGGGGACTTTCCTGCTTTGGTTTGATCTATTGCTATTTTTAGTTCCTTTTCAGTGAAGTCTGCACAATTTATTGGAAGAGTGGTGGTTAGATGCAGGTCTGCTAGCTGACTTGAATGTTGGGATTATCAACATTCAGTAATTCTTAAAAGTAGTTTCTCCATTCTTTCATCAGGTTTGAATTTACTGATAGCTGTCTACCATTTTTGTGATGTGTGACAATATTTCCACTTCATTTTGTTTTGTGGTGACAGATATAATTTATCATTTGAAAAGATTTTCTAGCATCCCCAGTTTTATTACAATTTTCAAGTTTCTTGCAGTATTTATTTATTTGATTTTCTTTGTCTCTGATCATTAGTTCATTGACCTTGTTATTTAAAATGCCTAGTTTATCTTTATTTCATTCCTGTTTAAGCGGTAGAGTTTCCTTGCTTTATTTCTTTCATCTATATATGGACAGGAGGAAGAGGGGAGATGTGATAGAGACCTACAAGTTGGTAAGAGTTGTTATAGGATCAATGCTGGAGAAGTTCTACAGAAAATAGCGGGAGATCTGGGGAGAACCAGAGATCATCCCTGGAAACTGTATAAAGAAGGTGTGAGTAGGGGAGTGAGAGGCAGGTTTTTTTCATGCAGAGTTGTAAATGATTGGAATGCCTTGCCTGAGAGTGTGGTGTCTGCAGGGAGTTTGAATTTGTTCAAAGCACGGTATGATGAGCTGTGTGTGATAAAAGGACCTCCCAGATGATTCTTTGACTCCATGAGGTCTTGGGTAATAATAATAATATTTTTCAATTTCAGTTTTCCAAGTCTATTTTGTTGGATGTTATGTTTATTGCTTCAATGATAACCTTATACTTTTCATTAACTGGATCTTTAAGAATGTTTCCCATATTGTCTTTTGATGTACTGTGGAAAGATGCCAATTTGTGGGTTATTTAGTTTGTTCCAGTTGTATTGTTTCTTTTTAGGCCTGTTATTTTTAGAGGCCTTTAGTAAAAGTTTAATGTGGGCACTGATTATTCTGTGGTCAGAGTTTAGTTCAACTATGTTATATGCTCAACAGTTCTTGATTGATCTGATCCACTTTCCATTGATTAGGATGGGGTCTATTTGGGAATGAGAACCATTTGGATGTTTCCAGGTCCATAGTCTTCCTTTTGGATGGGGAAATTTGGTTTGGGTGATTACCATGTTATGGCTATTGCAGAAGTTCATAAGAGAATGTCCATTGTTATTTGTGGTTTCATGATAAGTATATTTACCCACGTTTTTAGTAGTATTGGCAATGTCTTTACCAATTTGGGCATTAAAATCACCACCAATGAGTGTGGCATTGTGAACTGAGATGTTCATGACAGTTTCAGAAGGATCTTTATAATAGGTGTCTTTGTCTTCTAGTGGAGCAGATGTGGATATTATTGTCCGTTTTGGGTTTCTACTTACGGTTATGAGGAGGATTCTTTCAGACACTTCTTCAGTTGATGTTACTTTTTCTGCTAGTTCCTTCTTGAGCATTATTCCAATCCCTCCAGTACCATCATTGTTTGCTGAGGTATAAATAAATCTCCATTTTTATGTCAGTTGATGACGATAATGTTTCATTCACTTCATTGATTGTTTTACCAGTCACGTTAGCCTACTGGGAATTTACTCAGTATTTCCTGAGGGGCACCACAAGGAGGCGTGACTTGGATTTTTACCTAAAAGTCTACCACTGTAGAGTAATGTTTCATTATTTACTACACTACAGTACTATACTGTATACAATAATTTTGTTGGAATTTGTACATTTATTATTTCATTATAAATAATAGTAAAACTAGTTGAATATTTCAGGCATATTAATTGTTAACATATCCTTATGGTTTATATAGCTATAAATTAAAGATAAGAAATTATATTCTTGGCTTCATCCTTTATCCGAGTGTAAGCAAACAAAGTTTGCACCTGAAGTAATTTTAGGACTGGGCAACTTGTATACGGAAGCTAATGACTTCCCATCACTTGCCTCAGTATCTCATAATGCAAAGCATATCCTTACAGACATTGGAAGTTATTTCACCACTTGGTTAGACTATAATAAATTTAGTTTAATCCTTTATTGAAGTGTAAGCAAACAAAGTTTGTGCCTGAAGTATCTTCAGAACTGAGGCAACTCGTGGTAAAGGTGGACTAAGCTCTCATCACTCCTTGTCTTGGTATCTCCCATGATGCAAAGCACATCTCCTTGTGGACATGTATAATGCTATGCATTAAGGGAAGGCCACTACTCAGACCAGTTTCGACCTTTATTGAGGTCTCGTCAGTGGGAGCCAGACCCAGAAGTGGTGATACTAAGGCAGAAGCAATGGAGAAGTCACATTTACCTATACTAGTTGCCAAAAGGTGTCTCACCTTATTATTAAATTACTCTGGATTTAGAGAAAGATGTTGGAAGTTTTTTCCCACTTGGTTAGACTATAATAAATTTAGTTTAATCCTTTATCCAAGTGTAAGCAAACAAAGTTTGCACCTGAAGTTCTGAAACTGAATGTTTTATCCATTCTAAAGGATTTCATTTGTGTACTAGCACCAAAAAAAAAAAAAAAAAAAAGCACTCCATCCAAGAAGTCATTAGTTTAAACCTAGTGTGAGCATGGATGTTTGCAAAAGCCTGCTCCAGATGAGCTTGTGTGTGTGTAAAAGTAGATATGTTAGCCTATGTTCAAATTAAAGTAGTGTTTCCCAAAGTGTGATATGTGTATTTCTAGGGGTATGAGGCACTTTTTTGAAATTTCGATTATTCCTTTCATATATATATATATATATATATATATATATATAATGTATTCCTGAGCTTCTACTTGGTTGTTTTAAAAAAATAAATATTTAATGACTTTAAACCGAGATAAAATATTAAGTTTTAATGAAAATGATACAACTAGTTTCAGCCTTTTACAGCCTTCATCAGGTATCCACTAAAGGTAGAACACAATAATAAAAATTGAAGTTACAAAAAACTGAGAATTACAGGCAAAAAATGCAATACATGACACAGAAAACGTATTTTTCAAGTTGTTCTATCTAACGTGCTATTGTTTGTTGCATGCGTGCTTGCAAATTCTCGTGAATGCCAGTATTGAACAACTGCAGTATGGCTATCAGGGATGTCGTAACTCAAATTGCTGTTCAAATGTTCAGGATTAAGAAGGATTTCCCTGGACTCCACGATTTTCCTTTCAAATTCATCACTGCAGTGAAAAATGTTTTCGATTTATCCCAGCAAACTGAGTGACTCTATAGATCATCATGAGGATTGTTTGAGAAAAGAACATGACTGGATAGCACAGATGCATGTGATCTTTTATAGACGATGTCTCTCTTATGCTCCTCTATATGTAGTTCAATAGATTTGTTAGTCTGTCCAAATAAGGAATATTACAATTGCACCATAACTTGTATACACCTGGATATTTCAGGTTGTGATGAATAGGCTTCGGATGGCTTATAAGAGAACGGACTTTAGGGAGTGTAGTGAAAAACATCCTGATGTTGTATTTTTTAAGGACTTGAGCCAATTTATTGGAGACTGAACTAATGTAAGGGATTGACATGCTACCTTTAAAATCAGTAGTTTCTGTAGCACACTGCCTAGGAGGATCCAGAAGAAATTTCTTAATCGTTTTTTCAGAATATCCATTTTGTTTAAAGATAAGAGAAAGGTGATTAATTTCTTTTTTGAGCTCATCTGGTTCATCTAAAAGGAGTGTGCTCTGTGTCCTAAGGTAGAAATAGTTCCGAGCTTTCGTGGTGGAAAGTGATGAGATTGACAGTGCAGATATCTGTTGGTATGAGTGGGTTTTCTGTATATAGAGATTTTAAATCTATCAGAGCATCATGTAAGAATTATATCCAGGAATGGAAGGCAGTTATTTCGTTCTAGTTCGGCAGTGAATTTTATATTAGAATGCTGGTTGTTAAGATGATGAAGAAAATCCATGAGAGATGTGTGTCCGTGACTCCATATAATGAAAATGTCATCAACATAACGTCTCCAAAGTTTTGGCTTAAGTGAGAAGGACGATATGGCTTTCGTTTCAAAATCTTCCAAGAAAATGTTTGCTAGAACTGGGGATAAAAGGTTGCCCATTGCATATTTTATATACATTATATATATATATATATAATGTATATAAAATTAAATGTGTGTATATTATTATTTTATTTTATTTTTTTTTTGTTGCTAAATTGTTGCAGATACTTGGTATCCGCAACAATTTAGCGACATTAGTCTATTCTGTAATTAATTTTTCAATAACTGAAACGTCTCAAAGTATTAAACAATGTGTATCTTGGTGTATTGACTAACTTCCATTAGGGCTGCATCTGGTTGACTGTATAATTACATTCCAACTTTTTGCATTAACAGTTTAAATTAAAATAGTTCAAACCACACAGTTGGAACTCACCATTAAATTTCAGATGCATTTGTATTGTATATTGTGAAGGTCCTCAGAAATTATTTTGCCATCCACGCATGCATCTGTACATGCTGAACTGTGTTTGTGTCATGGGTAGTTACATAATGAAATTATATGCACACGGATAACTCATGTTTTTTAGCACTTGTGTTGTTGATTATTAACAAATCTTAAAGTGCATCTAATAATAATATTAAAATATTTAATTAATATTGATACCTATTTTGTATTTCTGAAACCCTAGAAATTGTTTGAATGAAAGATAACTTCTCACGAATTATGTTGCCTGAGGAAGGAAGGTATGCAGCGATACTAAAATTTTGAAGGAGTACAAAAATATTGAAAATTTGGGAAACACTGTTGTAAAGAAAGGCTGCTATGAAAGTACACAGCATAAGTGTCATAAGGGAGTGAGATCCAGATTTTTCTTTTGTAGTGGCAGTGCATGATTGGAATGGATTGCCTTTGTAAGTGATAAGTACAGGTAGTATGAATTAGAGAAAAAGTATGACAGTTGTGTGTGCATGCGCACGATTATGTGGAATCCCTGGAGGTCTCTTTTAATCATAATAAATAATCAGTTAGAGATTGTGATAATTGGCCAAAGGATAGAGAAAAAATTAGATATCGCAATGAGTAGATCAAAGGTTAACACTGGAACCTGATAACATACTGGTCAGTCTAGGTGATCAGTCAATTCACAAACCTTTAACCTTCTGTAAGAAACTGTTATGCTGCAAAAGTTGTTTCCATCTGAGACAGAGGTTTGTACTGACATTACACATTGATTGAGTTATTACTCTTGCATAAAAAAGGATGAGTATTATTATATCCATACTTGATAATTTGTGGCTATATATGCCCATGCACAGCATTGATGTGCTATAGGTTTTGCAACCTTTTGTGTATAAGATTAATAATAAAAAAAAATAAATAAATTTGAGTCAAAAGGCATCTCGCATATTTATTTTTATTATGCAATATGACTTATTTCTTGTGCAACTTTGATTTTGTAATTTTAGTTCATTAATAAGTATTGATTCTTCGGTATGTAATGATTGCAAGTATCTCCAGGTACTTAAGTATTGAAAAACCAACTAAGAATAAGTAACTATTCTGTTCGGATTGCATTTGAATTTATATGCTAGAGAATGGTGGGATTTCAGTGTGATTATATATGCTAATACTAGTTTTCTACTCGCATGCATAAAGTGCAAAACATTTGGCAGTGTGATAGTATTTGAAAAAATGTAGCTCTTTAGGAGTAGAGGTTTTAAGTAGACCCTCCTTTGCTAAGTTTGAGTTGCTTATCTAACTTGTTACCATGATTCCATATTGTCTGGTTGATTCAAACCGTACGAACTAGTATCTCTGGGCATGCTAAAAGCATACAGAATTCAAAAAGATTCAAAAGGCAGGGTGTCAAACATTGTATTACATAAAGACTTATTTTTTATTTTTATTTTTTTTTTATAATGCTGTTTTTCAGTACATTAAAATCTTTAAACAGCAAAGAAAAATATAAAAATTCAGAAAAATATTAAACATAAAATCTCTATCATTCAACTTAGCATTTGTGTGTGAAATGCTAAGTTGAAAGTTTTTTTGTACAAAATATACCCACCACTGAGCCTTTTTTAATTTACACTGCTTGGAAAGAAGTCAACAGACACCATAGTGTGAGGAACAAACAGCCATAGCACCCCACCTTAATAAGATGCAGGACCTCCTTTTACTGTGATAACTGCAGCAATCCTATGGGGCATACTTTCCATACGATACCGATCATTGGGAATTTTGGACCATTCTTCCTGTCGTCATGTAATGAGGTTCTGGACTGTTGTGGGATGGACATACCTTGACCTCACCTGATTCTCCAGTTCATCCCAGAGATGTGTAGAGTTAAGATCAGAACTGTGGAGGCCAATTAAGTGTTGCAGTGTTTATTTCCATAAACCACGTAGTTACAGCAGTGGCCTTATGACACAGTGCATTATCTTGCTGAAAGATACAATGGTCAGTTCCATAGAAGCACCACAAAGTTGAAGAATTGCATTGTCCAAAATGCTCAAATACCTCTCTGAGTTCAGTGTTCATGGTCCCACAAAAAGAAGTCTCCAAGGCCAAACCAGGAAAAACAGGACCATACCATCACTCTACCACCTCCAAATTTCATAGTTGGGGTTACCCTCTCTGGTAACAGTTATTCACCAGGCATCTGCTTGATAGAGGGTGTAGTGTGATTCATCACTTCATAACACTACTTTCCAAGCATCCACATCCCATTGTTCTTGCTCTTTGCACCACTAAAGACAATGCTTCATGTTGGTTCAGGCAATGTGGGGTTTGCATATTTCAGTCCTACCATGGAAACCTATGTTGTGAGCCTCAGTTCTGAATGCTTTTGTGCGGATTCCAGTCGATGCCCAGAACTCCGCATTCAGTGTGTTGGCTGAATGGCAGTTTTTTAAAATTATCCTTCGTAGCATCCTACGGTCATGTTCAGCGAGTGTGATGGGTTGCCCATTGCTGGTAGCACTTGCAGTTGACTCCCTGCACTTCCATCTCAGTATGGTATTGCTGATTGTTGACCAGGGATGGCCCAATTTATCAACAATTTGCTGAACAGATAAACCTGCAACATGGCATTATCACAACATCTCTTTGAAACTCCATCAGTTTACTTCTCTCAGTCATTCCACCCAGAAACAATTGCACTGACTTGGGTACATCATATTCCTTCAGTTCATACTGGCTACAAGCATGACTTGTTACATGTCACGATGCACCTTCATGAGATTGTTGACTTCTTTCCAAGCAGGGTAGCATTGCACAATGTTATTTGTATAGTTGTGCAAGACTGATATTTGTGTCAGATTTTATTTCTGTTCTTGTCTTTTGTTACGTTTTCCAAATTATATGTGATAATTCTTCAGTAAAAAGTGTTATTAGTGACATCATTTATTATACAATGTATATTATGTATAATTATTCTTATCTCATTATTATTATTATTATGTGACACCTCCAGGGAGTCCAAACACTCATTGAGAGAGAGTGTGCCAACAGCATCGAACGCTTGATCCCGGTCCAACTACTAACCGCGCTCAAACTTGCTTAAGCCATTAGTAGCAGAGGCTCTCCAATTGACCAACCTTTGCTGGCATGCTCTGTAGAATGGTATAAGAAAGAGATTAGAAGTTCAGTCCTAGTCACTGACTGGAGGTACTTTCTCTAGACGTATTTTCAGCCAGTTCCTGAGTTAATCTCTGACAGAAGCAAGTAGGAGGGTTCCTCCCTTGGAAACTTGTATTATAACCCCGCATTTCATAAAAATTTGCAGTTTTGAGACAGCATTATTTAATCTAAGAGTTTACTATCACAAGATTGTAATAGTTGTCTCTTATACTCTCACCCCGATACCTCTAAAATCATCCACGTCTATTGGTTCCATTTTTAATGGTTTTTCTCTCTTCTTCCATATGAATTTATTCAATTGCCTTCCCACCATACCAGCTTTGCTGATTCTGTTGTCTATTTCTATATTTAATTTACCATCTTCAGTAAAAATCGCGCCTAAGTAGCTGAAATGTTTTACTTGTTCCACAGGTTCTCCATTCACAACACAGTTGACATTTTCAATGATTCTGCCTATTTCCATAGATCTTGCCAGGAACACTAATTAGGGAAATACCTCTGTAATTCTCACATTCAGTTTTATTTCCCTTTTTATATATGGGCACTATTAGAGCTCTACTCCAATCATCAGGAATTCGTCCCTCTTTTATTGCTGACCTTCATACCATATCTATTAGAACAGCTATTCAGTTTAGTCAGAGAATCTTGCAGACTTGTAGTGGATTTATTTAGAAGTATAACATCATCTGCATAAAGCAAAGGCTGACATTAACATCTCCAATTTTGATATCATATTTAATACCACTTTCCTTCATGATGTGATCCATATAGTTAATGAATAACAGAGGGGATAATGTACATCCTTGTCTCACACCAAATTTAACATTAAACCATCTTCCTGTACATCCTTCTATTCTAACTGCCGACTTACAACTCAACTAAAGACTAAGTATTGCTTGATATACTGCTCTATTGACACCATATAACTGCAGCATATTGAATAGCTTCTCTCTTGGCACCTTGTCATATGCCTTTTCCAAATCGACAAAACTTAAATACAGATCTTTGTTATATTCCCATGCTTTCTCGACTATTTGTCGTAAAGTGAAGATCTGATCCTGACGGCCTCTATTGGTAAGTGCTCTTGTGCGCTTACCAATGAAATAATCAGAAAGACTTTAATTCAAAATTGCTACTTTATTATTGGATGATTCATTGGAGCAGGAAGGGAAGGCTAGGTCATCAACAACAAATTCAGGAACTGCAGCAAAGTGTTCTGAGGATGGCTCACTAAATGTTTAACTTGTGAAAGATCTAAGCTTATCTTCAAGGATAAGATAGCAGCAGGAGTGGGCTTCTTTAAATATTTGTACATTGCATCCAACTCATTCTGCACAATTTGCTTTTTTTATATACAAATTTCTCTGTACCAAGCAATGCGGCTTTTGTATCATTATTTTTATATTTTGCTAAATTTCTCCAATGGAGTTGATTCTTCAAACAACTGAACTGCTTTAACTAAGGTACCAATTTTTTCGCTGTGAACTTTTTTTCTTTTTTTCTTTTTTTTTTTTTTTTGGGGGGGGGGGGGGGGGTAGGGGGGAGGGGGAGGTGAGGTCAGCTTATTCTTGGTCTTCTGCTGTAACTTGCTGGGCATCTAGCTCTATAAGGTATTCATTTGAGAGTTCTTCCATAACTTCCACTGGCTGCTCTACCTCTTCATTGTCAATGCCTAACTCAAGCTCTTTAGTTAGCAGTACTGTCTTCTCACCAATCTCTTGTAAGGTTTTCTATTTCTTGGATCATGTGAATGTATCATGTGAATCATGTTTCAGCAGATTCTTCTAAACGTCATTCACAGATCAGCTGTCACCTCACTCCATGCTGCATCTACAATCTTTGTGCAACCATACTTGTTCACATTAATTAGAATGCTTCATAGCAATTGCTGACTCTAAAGATGATAATCTTTCTGACTGGTAATGACTACTATGTAACACACTGGTTTTCTTCCATCTAATCCTGTGTGAAGAGGTGTCCAAAGGGTGATTAACCAGTTCAGACTTGCCATAAACATGGTAGTGAATGTATTTCTTATGTTCTCCAAGATGGATGTTAACAGATTTTCCTGTCTGGCCATAATAGGCCAAGTCATAGGGATCTTCATACACTCAAGGATATATGAGGGGAGTTTATCCTTAGGAGAGCAGATCAGAGTTGCTAATTCATGTAGTTTGAATGTGGTGTGAAGGTCAAATTTTATTAGTACTTTGGCTATCTTTTCAGATGTACCTCAGACACGGGGAATAGGAACGGTTTCTCCTCCTCGTGTGTTTGAGGAGGAGAAAGTAGGAGGGCCATGTAGTATTTTATCTATTTTGGAGGAGCTGTTATCATTGGACAGGAAAATATGTTAATGATATTTAAGTTCTGTGGAAAAGAGCTGCATCATTAGAACAAATAACGCTAGCTCTGTGTGTAAGTGTTTTCAGAATACCATACTGCTGGGGTGGATGATGATGTGATTATGTAGATGCCACGGATTTTAGTAATGTGAAAGTAGAAGTGAGTTTTCATTGTAGAGATTCTGGCATCATTTGTATGTTGTGATTGGTTGGTATTTTTGGTATTTTTGGAGGAATTGGTTTTTTAGGGAGTTTTGTTTTTGTCACAGTGCCAATGTTTGTGTTGGTTTTCTATAAATGAAAAATGATGAACCAATTGAAAGGAGAATTAATATGTCAAGAAAAAGCAAACAGTTCTTAAATTCTTTTTTGCTATGAATTTTGGGGTGTTTGTTGGCTGTTTAGATAAGTAACAGAAGAATCCAAAGTGTGTGGTCTATGGGGCCAAGTGGCAAACATGTCATCAGCAAAGCATAACCACACTAAGGGCTTGTAGTATGTAGTGGTGATATTTTATTTTTGAAGTATTCCATGTAAAAGTTAGCTCAGAGGTGAAACCACTGCAGTACCATTAGTCTGTTTTGTAGATTTTTCCTTGCCAGGTAAAGTAATCTGTGTTCATGGTAAATTTGAATAATTCAAAGATGTCAGGAATATTAGACTTTATTAAATCAAGAGTTTATTAATGTTGCATTAGTAAATAAGAAAATGACATTGAAACAAACTATTATGTTTGAATTTTGAAGGATGTAATTTTTAATTAGTGATCTGAAATGGACAGAATCTTTACCAGTAAGAAGAGACAAGAGACTTAGATAACTACTGAGCAAGTTTATAAGTAGGACTGTCTATTCCACAGGTTGGTAACAGTTTTTTTACCACAGGTAAAATTTTGCAATTTGTATGCTCACCACTTAATGAGTAGGCTACATGGAAGGGTAGTAATATTAATGTTAGTAAAAAAAATAGGATTTGTAAACAAATACTAAACATTACAGAAAAAGCTTATTCTCTTATAAACAAATTTAAAAATTTTCACAGTTTTTTTTATAATAAGTTTATATATAAATTATCACAAAATGCATAAATAATGATAATTATATGCAAACAATTGTAAAAGGTATGTACAGAATCAATAGAACAATAATATGATTTTAAACACAGTTTTGTTTTAATGACTTCCTTGGTTTTGTTTATCTTTACACAGACACATACATGACTCAGAATTGTAACATGTTTGTTTACTTCTTAGTGGATTAAAAATGTAGTTCCATCTGAGAAAATATTTGCTTGCATATATAGGATGAACCAAATACAGATGGAATAACTACTGCAACTTTTTTTTTTCATCGCTATAAATGTTGAAAAAATTGATACTCAACATTTTTTTTATTTGTTTTAATCTTTCTCTTACTCCTTGCATTTCTTTAAATTTATTAGTTCATACGATTGACTTTATTTAATTTGATTTAATTCTATTTCTAAAATCAATTCCTAAAAATTCAAAATAATGTAACATATGCCCAGCTTTAGTTTCATCAAAGGATTCTGAATTAATTCCGAAACTAAAAATAGCACTATAAAGAATTATGGACAACTGATGACAACCCACTCTCAGAAGACAATGAAAGAACCATAGAAGTCCAGGAGAAGATAGTATCAGTATGGAACTTTTTAAATGCTCTGGAGACAACTTCAGATATAGACTACTAGAATTCATGAATAAGATCCTAAATTGCCAATTACCACCAGAAAACTGGCAAAATGCTATTACCGTTCCATCTTCAAAAAATGCAATATTAATGAATGTCAAAATTTTAGAGGCCTTTTAAATATCTCTTTTAAATAAAATATATTCAATTCTCTTAAAGACTAAAGTAACCAAACATTATGGAAATATTTTTGGAGAGGAAAAAATGGTTTCCATAAAAACAGATCCTTCAACGACACCTTTTTCACTCTCAAGATCCTAATAGAAAAATGAAGAGAATTCAATTTAGAGACCCATATATTACTCATTGATTATAAAAAAGCTTTTGATAAAGTCAATCATAATAAACTACTAGAAATTTTAAGAGATAACATCTCTAACCAGCTAATCAAAACAATTTTCAACATATATAACAATAACAAAATTAAAATAAAGATAGCCGCACAAAAATCTGAATCTTCTTCTTCTCTTCCGTCTAAGATGGGTTGAGTCTTCTCTTGAGCAGGATCTTCCAGTCTTCTCTATTCCTTGCTGTTCGAAAAAGTTCCTTATATGTTCTGCATCCCGAGATGTTCTTTATTAATTTCAGCCAGGTAATTCTTGGTCTTCCAGGTCTTCTTTTTTCAGTTGGAAAAGTATTGATTAGGACGTTAGGAAGTCTGTCTGCATCCATGCGTACAGTGTGTCCAAACCATCTCAGTTGTTGTTTTCTAATTTTTTCTATTATTGTCTTTTTATACAATAGTTCTTGTCTGACTGTGATGTTTGTTTTCTTTTCTATCCAACTTATTCTATTTATTTTTTTTAAGCATTTCATTTCAAATGCCAGCAGTTTTTTCTCCTCTCTTTTTTTTTAACTGTCCATGCTTCTGCTCCATAGATGACTGTTGGTATAATTATTGCTTCATATAATTTGATTTTGGCTTGTTTAGATATCTTGTTTGTTTGCCAGATTTTCTGTAATTTTCCCATGGTGGTCCATCCTATCGCTATTCTGTGTTTGATTGTTTTGAGTTCATCTATTGTTTCTGTTAGTTTTGATCCAAGGTATATGAAGTTGTCTACTTGTTCTAATTGTTCTCCATTTACGGTGGCTGAGAAGGTAGTTCTGTTCCTCCCTATTTTCATCACTTTTGTCTTTTGTATATTTATTGTCATGTCATATGTTTTACAGGTTTCGTTTAGCTTGTTGATCAACTTTTGTAGTTCATTTGGGGATCTTGCAAGAAGGATGAGATCATCTACATATTTGATATTATTTATGTTTAAACCGTTGACATTGATTCCAGGCTCATTGTCTATTGCTTTCTTTACAACTTCTTCTAGATATATGTTGAATAGGCATGGGGATAATGGGCATCCTTGCATTACTCCTTTTTGGATCTCTATGGGTTCTGTTGTGAGTGTGTCCTTTTTAATTATTGCATTTGTCTTAGAGTAATATTTTATCAGAAACTGTATTATATATTTGTTTATTGCTTTTTCTAGTAGAATTTTGAGAAGGATTTCTCTGTTGATGTTATCGAAAGCTTGTTTAAAGTCCACAAAACAACAATATAGTTCTTTATGGTCTTCCCAGCTGAGTTCTGCTAGTTGGTGCAATGTAAAAATTTGGTCTATTGTTGAATAGTTTCCTCGGAAACCAGCTTGTTCTATGCCTATCATTTCTTCGTAGGTGTTTTTTAATCTATTTGTACAATTCTTATGAATATTTTATAGGTGTGAGGGATTAAATTGATTGGTCTGTAATTTCTGCAGTCTCTTTTGTCTCCTTTCTTGTATATTGGGATGATCTTTCCAGTTCTCCAGTCATCTGGGATCTCTCCTGTTTGTAGTATTTTATTGAATAGGGTTGTTAAATATTCTATTGATATGCTGCCTCCATATGACCACAGTTCAGTAGGGATAGTATCAATGCCCGGTACTTTATTGTTTTTCATCTGTTTTATTGCGTATCTAACTTCTTCTTGTAAAATTTTTGGGTGATCATTATTTTCTTCTATTGTTGGCATTGTAGTTTTGTTTCCTTGGTGGAAGATAGTCTTAAAATGGTTTGACCAGATTTTTCTTATATATTCAATATTCCCGGTTTCAGTCATCTTGTTGTTCATCATTGTTACTGCTTTTGCTGAGAATTCCTTTGTAATTTCTCTTACAGTATCATGGAAGACTTTTAGGTTGTTTTGTTGGTATGCTTCTTGGCATTTCTTAGCTTTTTCTTCTAACCATTTTTCTTTAGCTTTTTTGCATAGGTTAACAACTTTATTTTTTTGTGCTCTGTATTTTTCTCTATTCTCTTCATTGTTTTGTTGGTTTACAAGTATCTTGGCCTCTCTTTTCTCTTCTATGGTAGCTATGATTTCTTGGGTTATCCACTGTTTGTTTATTTTGAGTTTGGAACCTAGAGTGTCTTTTGCAATTGATAACACTGTTTCTTTTCCTTCTTCCCAGTATTTTCCGCTGTTCTGGAAGATGGAGGGTTTTAATTTCAAGCACATCTATTCTAAAAATCGACTTCTGCTTGAGCTATCTTTTAGTTTTGATAGGTTGATGTTTTCTTCTTTTCTGATATTATTTTTCCTGTTGAATTTTATCTTCACTTTGGCAGTTAATATTTCGTGGTCAGTGTCAAAATCAAAACTTCTTAATGTTTGTACATTATTTACTGATCTTTTCCATTTGTTTATGATGATATAGTCTATGCAGTTCTTTATATTACCATCTGGGGATGTCCATGTATATTTATTATTAGGGCATTGATAGAACAATGTGTTTGTAATCATTAGATCGTTTGCTTTACAGAAGTGGAGTAATTGTTCTCCTCTGTCGTTAAGCTCTCCGTATCCAAATTTCCCCATCACATCTTTTTTGTCTGCTGTGAACTGTCCTATTTTAGCATTAAAATCTCCCATCACTATCATGAGTTCTCTATTTTTGGGATTATCTATTTCCTGTTGTAGTTCTTCATAGAAATTTTCTATTTCTTCCTCTGAATGGTTACTGTCTGTGCATATATTTGGATTATTTTAATTGTTTGACCTTTTTCTTTTGCTTGAAGTTTGGCTGTTATTATTCTAGGAGACACTGGGTTTATTTCAATTATTGAGTGTGTAAGTTTCTTTTCAATTAGTAATGCAACTCCTTCTCTGTGTATGTTATCTTTTCTTCCTGAGAAGTACAGTCTTCCTTCTGGTAAATCCATGAATCCATCTCCGCACCAATGTGTCTCTGATAAACCTAAAATACTCCATTTCAGCCTTTTTAAATTTTCCTGGACTAATTGTAATTTTCCAGGTCGGTATAGTGATCTTATGTTGAGGGTAGCTACATGTTTCACATCCTTGGCTGACCACATTGCTGATTTCTCACCTACTCTATGTGGTCTTTGAGTAGGCGCGTCGGTTGTCCTGTACGCAGTAGCACTATCTCGGTTTGTAGACTTTCTCCTGCTCATGAAAGTTACTGGCATAATAATGTAGCCAGCTTGCCATGCCTCTGCTACATCCTTTGGTCCACGGCTCTTTATTCAGAGCAACCCATTTGGGTTTCCCCCATCCGCCACCCGGGGGACGTGCCTGGTAGGAGTGTGGTCTCCCCCAAGTCTATGCAGTTCTTTATATTACCATCTGGGATTGTCCATGTATATTTATTATTAGGGCATTGATAGAACAATGTGTTTGTAATCATTAGATCGTTTGCTTTACAGAAGTGGAGTAATTGTTCTCCTCTGTCGTTAAGCTCTCCGTATCCAAATTTCCCCATCACATCTTTTTTGTCTGCTGTGAACTGTCCTATTTTAGCATTAAAATCTCCCAGAGTGTCCGACAAGGATGTAGTCTATTGCCACTCCTCTTTAATATTTATATTAATAATATTATAAGAGAGTGGAGGGAAACAACCAGTTTTGGCATTCAAATAAATGACTGCACCACAACAGAATTTTATTCACTGATAATGGAAAGGAAGAAGAAAGAAGACTAAAGATAACAACAAGATAGCAATAGTCAAATTTTGGAATCTATTCTCAAATTCCAATTTTATATTTTCAATATAATCACTTAAGAATTGTACACAAGAGCAGTTGGCTCTTGATCACTGTCCATGAATTTTTTTACTGTGGGAAATTATTTAAACTGCTATGTCTTAATGTCCTTGCTAAATAAAACGAGTTTGTTCATAAAACTTTCGATTCTTGATGCAGATAAAAGAGAGTAAGATTTTTACCCCGCAGACAAAGATTCAAATCACTGAAATAATTCATTATATCAGTTGATAGCCCAAACATGGTTATCAAGCTGTAAAAAATTTTCACGTAATTCATTTTAAAATATTTTCATTTCAATGATACAGGCTAAAAATCAACATAAAATTTCGTCTCTGCTTACCCATCGAACTTCTGAATGTAACAGTATATCGCCATATTCTAAGTTCACATCTTCCAATAAGCATTTGAATCATCTATGCATAAGAGCAACATGCTTTGATTAAATTTATTATTTTACCATAATATTCATAACTTCATTTAACTGTTTTGCAGCTCTTTAACACACAGACTTTCTTCATGAATTATACAATGAAATAATAAAATTAGACGACAAATTTTATTTTTGTCACACATGGCTGGGACATTGTCACTTGTTACAGATAAGAGTTTCTCTAAATCTAATCTTCTTCCTTCACCAAAATCTGTGAAATCCATAAATTTTTGAAAAATATCAAATCCTTTAGTTGTACTCAACACTGGTGTTGACATGCATAATTCTTTTGATTTGTTGCAATTTGGCAATTGACTATTGCCAACCAAGCAATATTATTATTATCAGTACTTTCCTGAAGAGTAATACTAATCACATCACGTGACAACAGATCATTTTTCATTTGTTCTTCAATATTTTTCGAGATATCGTCAACTCTACACATCTGATTCTTAAAATCTTTCAAAAGTTCTTAAGCACAGTCAACAAAAGTATTTTTCAGAAAATCACCATCAGTAAAAGGCTTTCCATATTTTGCAATACATAGAGATGCAATAAAGCCAGCTTTTACTGGGCAGTGATTTATACATTCTGCAAAGTTCCCTTTTGGCACTTATAATTCAATATACAATGGTACCTTGGTTTGCAAGCATAATTCGTTCCAGAAACGTGCTTGTAATCAAAAGCACTCGTATATCAAAGCGAATTTCCCCTTAAGAAATAATGGAAACTCAGATGATTCGTTCCAAAACTCAAAAATATTCATATAAAAATTATTAATACAAAATACATATACCTTAAATATGTATACCTTTTTATATTTTTATTATTTAAATGTAATATACATAAAGTAATTGAATTTATTAATTACATTACAATTACATATTACAGTAAATTGTATTGGGTAGGACGACTTTCATTGTCACTAACAGAATCACTGCTATCTGTTGACTCTTTTTCTTTTTGTGCGACTTTAACAAGGAACCTATCCAATGACACTTGTTTTTGCCTCCTTTTGAGGATTTCACGGAAATATGACACTGCATTGTCGTTAAACAGATTCATCGCTCGCACTGCCACAGCCTTACTCGGGTGGTGCTTTTCTACAAAATTTTGCACTGTTTCCCACATTTTACACACCTCCCTAATCTCATTTGAAGACAGGAATGTCTCTGTCTTTTTCTCCTCCTCCTCAGACGAGATCTCCTCCATAACCTCTTGCTATTGCTCGCGATGCAGATCCATCACTTCGTCGGTGGTAAACTCCTGGCCATGTTCCTCCACCAGCTCTTGAATGTCGTCCTCATTCACCTCCAGTCCCATGGTCTTCCCCAAGGACACAATTTCATCGACAACTGGCAGCTCCTGTTCATGAGCAAACCCCTCGACGCAATCAGACCACAGTTTTTTCCAAGCAAAATTAAAGGTTCTCTTGGTGACCCCATCCCAGGCTTTATCGATGATCTTGACGCAGTTTATGATGTGGAAATGATTTTTCCAAAACTCTCGGAGGGTAAGGTTAGTTCCCTCGGTCACCTCAAAGCATTGCTGAAATAGTGCCTTGGTGTAAAGCTTTTTAAAGTTCGAAATGGCTTGCTGATTCATGGGCTGGAGTAATGCAGTAGTGTTGGGAGGAAGGAACTTGACCTTAATGAACTCGAATTCTTCCAGTAAGTCATCCTCAAGGCCTGGAGGATGAGCAGGAGCATTATCCATAACCAGCATGACTTTGAGTGGCAATTTTTTTTCTAAAAGGTATTTCTTCACTGCAGAACCGAAGACCTCTTTAATCCACTCAACGAACAAGATACAAGCGACCCAAGCATTGCTGTTGGACCTCCACATAACGTTTAACTGGCTCTTCTGCACCTTTCATTTCTTGAAGGCTCGTGTATCATTCTCAGAATGATACACGAGCAGAGGCTTGACTTTGAAATTATCGCTTGCATTAGCACACAGCAAGAGGGTGAGACGGTCTTTCATGGGCTTATGACTGAGAATTGCATTCTCTTCTGCTGTAATGTAGGTCCTCTTTGGCATCTTATTCCAAAAAATCCCCATCTCATCGCAATTAAAAACTTGCTGCGGCAGGTAACACTCTGAAACCATGAGCTTCTGGAACTTGGCAACGAACGTATCAGCTGCCTTTGCGTCCGAACTCGCAGCCTCTCTTGTGCCTCACAACACTATGGATGCCACTTCTCCTCTTAAAGTTATCAAACCATCCCCTGCTCGCCTTGAAGCCTTCTTCGTATTCTGTAGATGTACCTGGCAGTTTACTTACGAGGTCGGCGTACAAGGCCTTTGCTTTCTCACAGATCAAGTTCTCGGTCACAGTATCACCTGCTAGTTGCTTTTCTTTTATCCACACCAAAAGCAACTTTTCTACATCTTCCAGAATACGTGGTGGCCATTGCTTTGATACTCTCGTGAATCCTTTTGCTACATCTAGCCCCCTTAGTTCTTCTTTAATACTGTGCAAATCGTTGACGTAGACTTCTTATAAAATCTTGTGATGGTGGCCACTTGCATTCCTTGTTTGTGCTTCCCGATGATTTCCTTCTAACTTCCGCTGTAATCATCTCCTTCTTCTTACCGCCTTCCTTTTCAACCCTTTTCTTCATTGGGGCCATTGTCGTAGTACAGTTAATAAAGAACAGTCACTATTTGGACACAAAATAAAAAATGCTTTATGCACACACACACACACACACACACACACACACACACACACACACACACACACACACACACACACACACACACACACACACACACACGAGGTCACAATGCTAGTACAAATGTTGACTATACGAATGAGGTATGCCGATTGAGGCCGAGCATGTGAGACGATTACCCACAATCCTGAGTGGCTTGTGATCACGTGACGCTTGGCAAACAAAGCATATAGGTAATACTCATATTGCAAGACCTCGCTCGTTTATCAAGTTAAAATTTATTAAAAATTTTTACTCGTCTTGCAAAACACTCACAGACCAAGTTACTCGCAATCCAAGGTACCACTGTACATAGTTTTATGTATGCTAATCTTTCTTCCATGCTGAATTTGCTCATTGAATTCAAATGCTTGGTTTCATAATGATGCTTAATATTTTAAATTCAACTTGTTACACTTTCCATGCAAAAATTACACAACCATGTCGAAACTCCATGGTTTCAACATGGCTAAAAATAAATATTAATTAAATAAAGATGTCATTTATTATTATAGTTATTATAATACCTTATAAATTCTATGCAAATTTAAAGGTATTAACAGCAGCAACCGTTTGACTTACTATCAGCAATGATACGTGCACTATCGTAGACTACATGGAATATGCATATATGTCAACAATGAAAGTAAATAAATTGTCATGAGGTAAGCGTAGTTCACAATGCCAAATGTAACTGTATTAATTTAAATAAAAACATAAAAAGAAATTAACTTTTATTTATTTATTTATTTTTTAAATTTAGATTAGTATTATTAGTTTTCAAATACAAACATTCACTGGGTCAATCCAAATGTTTTCATGGGTCACTCAGTGATCCGTGGGCCATAGGTTACCGACCCGTGGTCTATGCTATCAACTATAGTGTGCATGGTGGAATATTAGATTTGTGGATTTTAGGTATTATTTATTACCCCATAAATAAGGGGGTACCCTTATTTATGGGGTACCTATGGGTTAATAGTTTAACATGAACAGGCTTTATTTTGTTGATGATTTCTTTGGGACAAGTAGTCACTTTTTTTTCCAATAATTTATGAACTTTTTTCTTTTAAGACTTAGCTGGGTCTTGCATTTTTTGTTTGTTGTAATCCTCTCGATTTACAATAACTGTAGCATTTACCCATATCAACTTTAGTAATCACAATATTTAATAACTTTTTTAAAGCAGTTATTTCATTCGGTAGAATATTATTTTGTGGAATATACTTTTTGGTAGTTTAGATTTATTCAGGATGCTTGTTATGTCTAAATGTACATTACTGGCTATTGAAGCTGGAAAATAGATGCCCAGTTCTATTCATCATAATTTCTGCTTTTGGAACTTGTTTAGGTGAAATAGCAAAGTTATGACCTTGACCGAGAGATTCATAGCTAATTCTGTAAGGACCTGTGATGATAAATTTTGACCATGATCATAAATTTATGATCGAAGTCTCAATCAGAGCATAGTATGTTGGCACTGTTGCAGGATTTCAAATTTCTTTGGGAAAAAAAAAAAATCACAAAAGTTAAAAGCAGCACTTGTAAAAATTTGAAATCTCACAACAGCACTAACGTACTATGTTCAAATGAGATGGCAGGACGATAAACTTATCATCACAGGTGCTTACAGAAGAAGCTACAAACACTCTCTCAGTCAAGGTCTAACTTCACTATTACACCTGAACAATTTCCAAAACCAGAAATTATGATGAATATAGAACGGGACATCTATCTTTCACCTTGAATAGCCAATAATGTACATTTAGACATACCAAGCATCTAAAACAAATTAAAACCACCAAAAAAGTAATATTACACGGAAAGAAACAACTGCTTTAAAAAGCTATACAGGATGCCCATAAGTCACAAAGGGATTTAAAATGTGAATAACTAATAAAAAAAAATCTCTAGGTTCTGTATTTCATTATAACAAAAAAAATATAAAAATAATTAATAAATAAAAAAGTTATTAAATGTTTAAACCCCTTCATGACTTATAGGCCACCCTATATAAGAATAAAAATATTGTGATTACTAAAACTGATAAGGTTCCAACTTTATTTCAAATTAATTTTATTTTTTAGTTTAATAAGTTCATGGGCTTTATAATTTAAAATTTAATGAGTAATTCAAAAATACTCTCATTCTTTCTTGTAAGATGCACATGATATTTTCACACATCGGATAAAACTCTGAAGTCAACTGTATAAAGCAAATAAGAATATGCTCTATTCTTCAATACTTAAGTTTGAAGAGAGCAATACTTTCTACTCTATTTCATAAATTGCAGCAGAAAATGTATCAATTATTTTTAAATAATATTTGTAAGTAAAAATATAACAAAAAACTGTAATAAGAAATGTCAAGTACTTACCTCTTCCAACAGAACCTCTGGACATATCAGCCATTTCATAAAGCTTTGGATTGATAGTTTGATTAGCCTCTTGAAGTACTGATATCAAGTCACTAGCCTGTTTCATATTAGAAGGAGTGAAAAATGTGTATGCAGTGCCAGATTTGTTGCTTCGTGCTGTCCTACCAATTCGGTGCACATAATCTTCAGAACAGTTTGGATAATCATAATTTATTACAAATTTGATGTCATCCACATCTGAATTGCAAAATTATAAGACTCATATTAGAATTTATGAAATGAAACACATGTAAAAATATAAAATCAGAGTTTCCTTGAAAAAAAAAATATATATATATTTTGAGGAATCTAATACACACACACAGACACTAATATAACTTAGTTTATTAGTTATAAGAAATGTATTTCTAGATCATTATGCACTGAAATTTACTCATGGAATATTAAAAATATCTGTTTCCTACTTAGTTTTCAAACTGTACTCAAATTTTAAGTTTGTACACAGCTATATCAGCTATATCAAATTACTATGATTACAAAAACTCAAAATACAGCGAATGTGATTAGACATACTTACAGTTTGTTCATATCATGCATGGTAGGAAATAATTTGCTATGTCTCTGTTCTCGATTATTTTGGGTAATTTTCATCTCACTTTCATTTTTAAATAAATCTTATAAATTGTAAAGTCCTAAATGATAATTAACAAGACTGTGTAAATTATTCATTTAGCAAAGGAACTGTCCCCTCCATCTTTATCACACACCCAGTATTTATGATTAAACTCTAAATACTGAGCAGAAAAACATGAATCAATATCACTTCTTAATGATGGCTGATGCATAGATAAAGAAGATAAAATTTAAACTCACTGCTGACAGTAGTAAATTATATTCCTTGCAAAGATGCAGTAAAGTATGGTGTTTCTTTTAACTTCCAATGACAACTGCATCACTGGAAAACAAGCATTCTTAGTTCAGCAAAATATGTATGGCGAAGGATACAGATCCTTCCATCAACTTAAAATACACTCTTCTTAAAGATTAATTAGCATTTCAGAAAGGAAGAGAACTAAATAATATAATAACAGCAAAGTTGATGCAACCAGAAACAACTTGCACTGCACATGCTTTAATATTTTTTAAAACTGCCACATACAGTGGACTTGAAGAAACATACTAACATCCCCACCTGAAATAATATAATACACCACAATCTAGTTAAGCAAATTTTGCAGTTTGCAATTTATAATATCTTGTACAGTGATAATTTAACTGCAAATATTGTGTCACCTTTATAACCTTTATAACTTTCAGAATATTTTTCACCTAATTACAGTAATTACCATTTATCCGACCCATCAATTATCTGAATGACAAGTTCAGATAATCGAAGTACTATAATAAGTGCTCTAGAGAGAGAGAGAGAGAGAGAGAGAAGTAATCAACATAGAAGGGTTGATTAAATGAAACGTCATTATTTTGATGGTTGGGTAAATGGTAGATTACTGTAATTACATATTAAGAAATGTAAAAAATGTGATAACTCACTTCAAATATACATGTTTAATGTTAAATGTAGTATTATAAACAATTTTATCTTATAGTTCAATGAGACATGATTATTTTAGCTACTGATATGCAATACTGGCTATGATTCATATTCTACAATATATTGGCATACAGCAATTGCTCATTTATGTTAAAGCGAAGTAAATTCATACTTTGAGATAACAATTATTCCATTAAAACTAAAGGAATGGAAGGATACATTTTCAGCTGTCATGTATTATCATGTAGTGTACATATATGTACACTACATATCTATACATATATAAAAACCTGCACATATATGTACATATACATGGAGGTTTTCACTCTGGGCTGGCTCTACCGATGGTGCAAGACATGAATTTGCACGGGCCGGCAAGTTTTTTTGGTGGCAAAGTTGGCATAAACTATACGAAAAATAAGGAAGAAGGGGCAGCAAAATTCCTAGGGGGGGGGTCCCTGCTTTCACTATACATTTAAGTTTATATAGTCAAAGCCTCTGCAGCTTAGTTGATAATGATTCTCATTAGCAGAAAAGACTTGAGTAGAAAGAAACCTACAGAAGAAGAAATATTGATGTCGCTTCCTATCAAACTCCTGCTCAAAAGTCTGACATTATCAAAACCTTAGTATATTGCACATGCACTTTATGCCTACTGAAGCTCTGTTATATCAAAAATTGCAACATAGTATTGACATTCTCATTCTCTCTAATGGTGTTATAAACTGTTCAATGGGCTGGTTGGTCGAGTGGTTAGTGTGCCAGCTCTCCAACCAACAGGCTGCAGGTTTGAATCCCACCACAGGGATGGATTTTCTGATAGTCTTTAGGTAGAAGAAATGAATTTCATTGCCAATGTAAGACCAATGCCCTGCTTATTGGAGGCCCAAAGTGGCTTGAAAAAGTTCCATGTTTGGTTTCTAGAATAGGGTTTCCAGACTATGTAAATCATAAATTAAAATAGAAAAAAAAAAAATTTTTTTATATATATATATATATACACACACACACACACACACATATATATATATATATATACAGGAATACCTCGATTTATCGCAGTTTATAATTTGATACCAAAATTCCAATTATTGCGCTCCAAATTCGAATTATCGCGGCTGCGAGATGTAGCCCACTACATATGCAACCAGTTCGAGTTGCCACTCTCCAGGTATTGCTCTCCTGTAGCGCTTCATTTTTATCCGACTGCGCCTTCTCACCACTTACCAGTAACTATCCACCCTTGCCTGAAGTACACGTGGATATTTATTTCTCTTGTTATTTACCCCTATAATGAATGCTAAAAGAAACAAGGATGATTTCAAGTCTACAGCTATCAAGGAGAAATGTAGAGTGTTCAGCTTAGCAGATAAGTTGCATATGATAAATAAGTATGAAGCAGGCATAACCAAAGCCAAAATTGCAAGAGAGTACGGTCTAAATGAATCAACTGTTCCCCATATTTTAGACCACACTACAAACTCTAGGGCTTCGATCTAGGACTAAAAGAAATTGAAAAAGGTGATGTTCAGGACCTGCTTCAGTCACATGATAAGGAGCTGGATGATGAAGACCTAATTAACCTCGAGAGAGAACGTGCTTATGATGCTCAAATCGATGATAATGATGAACAAATTGACTTGGCACCGAAGGAATTTACCCTCAAAGAAATGGATGAAATGTTTAGAATTGCTGAAAATTTTAAAGAAAAAAATCTTGAACGGCGATCCTAATCTCGAGCGATCACTGAAAGTTCGTCAGGAAATTGAAAATTCCATCCGTTGCTACCGAGTTTTATATGAAGAAAAAGGAAAGAAAAAATTCCACCAGACAACTCTACACCAATTTTTATCCAAGCAAGAATAATTGTATGTACTTATGTACTTCTTATATATAAATAAAGATTAAAGAATAATCTTGTTTTTCTTAATGAACCTTCATTTTTTACTTAACACGTTTAACACATTTCTTTTTTACTTGATATATAAAATTTAATTAATAGATTTGAAAAATCCTTGGCATTGATCACCCATTTTACACGCATTATTTATCCCGATTATCACAGATTCAATTATTGCGGTATTTTTCGTGGCAACAATAACCGCGATAATCGAGGTATTCCTGTATTTCCATAATAGAAAAAGAAAATTTTTAAACCACCATGGTATGAAATGTACTATAGGTTTGCAAATAACCTTTTGTGGGTGGGAGAAACATGAAAAACTATTGCTTTTAAGATAAAAGAAGTTATGCCATTGATCCTTGTTCTATTCTATTTCTTATGTCAAGATTTGTCAGCAAAGCTATGAAGACTTCTGTATAATGTAAACCTTCTAGTCTCCTTCTGCCACATTTACAAGTAATCGACTTTATGCTCTCCTAAAGATCATTCCTATTATAGGCAAACTGGAAGATCATGATGTTATGAAAAGAAACACTAGTATTATATTCATTTTCATAAAAAAAAAAAAAAGCAGGTCTTTCACATAATGGCCTAGTCTTTTCCTTTGGAAAATGACTGAGCCATTATGTAAAAGCCTCTTTTTTTGATAAAGCTTTGAAACTGTGATTCATCAGAGCATTACAACTTTAAAAATAACTGCCTCAAACTTTCCCAGTTTCAGGTAGTGATTTTACTAAACAACACCTCACAACTGAATTTAATAATAAATTATTTACTTTTTCACTTTGGAGTTTAGTCTCTCAGATTGAGTTCTTCTTGTGCTTATATTTTCTATTTATAAAAGATGCTTTTTCATTTTTAACTGTCTTCTGTTTTTTTAAGCCATTCAGTTACACTTACAATGGTCATGAAGCTTAATTGAAAATTCTATATTTGTAATAATAATATATATTTATATATATAGGTAAATGTCAATATCTATATCTGAAAAATGACAGCATTAAGTATATGTTGTTATGATACAGAAAAAGAATGAAGAAAAATGTTTTGACTAACACTGAATGGCTGATGTACCTACTTGTAGTGATGAGATAAAGGCAAAGTCAATCATTTGTTGGTGCTGGATCATTAATAAACACGAATGTTTTATTCATCAGATGATTTATTTATTTAAGACTGAATATGGAGGAGAGGAAAGCTTTAGTAGAGCTGCATTCTATATTGTTCAGTACCTTTAATCTCCACTTACTAACACTGAATGGCTTAATGTGCCTGCTTGTAGTGAGTGATGAGATACAGGCAGTAGTGAACTCACTTTTTTGTTGTTTTTACTGGAGATCAACATTAGATGATATAGATAGAATATTTAGACCAATTTTCTTCACTAGGTTGAATATGGAGAGGAGAAGAAAATTACCAGCGTGCTGCTTTCCTGTTTTTCACTGTAATGTTATTAGGCATGATCTGGTAAACTTATCACAATTTCTGGGTTCCAAAATAATGATCAGGTTCATTTTCAAAATGTTTATTACATCATTTATAAGTGTAATTGCTTCAACTTTAACTGATAACATTTGAATAACTGGCTGGCATGTTCAGGTTTTTCATTTCCTAGTCATTATGCCTCCCACAAGAATTGAGCAACTCTCGCACATTAGTAGTAACTCTTCTAATCAAATGGGCTAAGGATACCAACTTATTTTTAGATATCAGATAATTCAGTGCTACTAACTATCCTCACTTATACAAGCAATATACAGATCCAAAGTAAGTTAAAGTAACTCCATGATCTACAGTATCCTTTTTGTCGAATATCTTGGACACAGGCACATTCTTGCTATTTAGATTTATTATAAACTGCATAAGTGATTACCATGAAAGTAGATATCATGCCTTAAGAGATTATATAACTAGGTGAGGTCATACTGGGAAACAAATATAATGAACATTTTCTGACATATCATTAGACAAGGTAGATGGAAAATTAAATATCTATAAGAAGTAAAATTTTAATAGCAAAATTACCTCACAAAGAGTAGGCCACAATGAACTTTCAATTGTCCATCTTTTGCATTAGATTCAACCAACAGAAGATGTTTTGAATTCTAGAGTTGAAATGGTACACTAGAAATCTGAGCTTGCAATCAATGTTGCAATGGTAAGCAGCAACACATAGATCCATTGTAGTCTTAGAACCAGATGCATGAAGCTCATCATACAAGATGTGCACATTGTGGGACATAAAGTCCTTTTCAAATACTTGTTTAGATTAAGAGTTGCCTTCTTGAAACTAGTTTTCAATATCATTGGGAAGAATGATTCAGCAGCCTCTTTGTCATCTTCTCCAGCTATTTATATATCATTTAAAGACAATACTTTTTGATACAGTGGAACCAACTATGACTTGCATGAAATGGCCTAATATCCAATTCATTCAGTTCTTTAATAACCTCATATAAAGTTTTGACCTTTTCTTGGATAAAACCCAAACTTGCTGGCATCATTCATTGTGTACAAAACTGTTAGCATTTACTAATGTTGAAATTCTGCAACTTGTTTAATTTTCACAGCTTAGGCATGGATAATAGGCACATCAAATTCTTGATATGTACTTTCAAGGGATATGCTAGAAACTATAACAGTATTACAAGGGAGGGGATGAAAAGTTCTGATAAACACCTAGAACAAAAATGATATTAAAGCAACTGATATAACCACAAGAAAGAACATATCTTAAAACCCTTTAACCCCTTTAATATTTCATCAAATTGTAATAATTTGTTCTTTTTCATTTAGGATATATAAGAAGATATGTTGGAGGTTTTGAGAAATTCAAAGACGCAGAGGTGTGGGCCATCATCAAGTTTTTTGTGCTTCAAGAAACATCTACAACTGAGATTCACCAAACTTTGTGCGAGACTTTAGGGGACTGTACCCCAGCATATCCAAAGAAGACCTTCCATAGTGATCTCACCTGAAAACATTGATGATCCTTCATGATAGATGAATACCAGCCAAAAACATTGTAAAGACTCTGGGGATATCAGGGAATGAATTGGGATCATTATCCACCAACATCTGGACATTCAGAAGCTCTCAGCAAAGTGGGTCCCCAAATGTTTGAATGCTGACCAAAAGAGAGAACGTGTGCTGTCATTTTCAAGGAATTTTAAATCATTTTCAGAAATCAGGTGCAAATTTTGTGGCTTGTATTGTGTCTGTTGATGAAACATGGCTTCATCGCTAAGATCCAGAGACCAAACAACAGTCAGTGGAGTGGAGACACAAAGGTTCTCCATGGACAAGAAGTTCCAAACCCAAGTCAGCAGGAAAGGTTCTTGCCACTGTCTTTTAGGATATGGATGGTGTAATCCTTACCAAGAAGTACCTCAAAAAAGATGGAACTATTAGAGTAGCAGTTTATTCAACAGCTCTTAAGGAATTGAAGGAGGCACTGAACGAAAAACACCACGGGGAAACTGAGAAGAGGTGTGTTGCTTTTACAGGATAACACACCTGCTCACGAAACCCAACAGACAATACATAACTTGGACTTTCAGTGTCTGCCTCACCCACCCTATTTGCCAGACGTGGCCACATCTAACTATTTCCTGTTATCTAACTATTTCCTATTACCAAATTTAAAGAAACACTTGAAAGGAACAAAACTTACCAAAGATGGTGAAGTCATATATGCAGCTGCATTGTAGCAAGTGTATAACACATGGTGAGGAATATGTAGAATAATGCAAGTTACATGATTCTATCTCAATTCCTTCATGGTCATTATCACAATTGTTCAGCACATCTTTGTATATTAAGTTCACAGTGTTTATGTTGGAGGCTTAATGGAGTAAAACATCACTGAGAAAGATTAAACCACTGCTTAATTCTTCTAGTATTTCATCTCCATCACAGAGATACAGGGACTACAACATAAGCTTGTAATACATTTAATTTTGTATTGCCTTTGTATTTTGTGTTACAAGTTTTTATTGTATGGCCTGATTATGTTTCTGTCACTCAGACAAAATGTTAGAAGAGTTAAACAGTATTTTTAATTTTTTCTCAGTGCTGCTTTACTCAAACATGAGTTCCACCCAGCACTTAAGCATTACCATGAAGTTCAACATTATTACTAACTTCTTATCAATAATTTTCTCCACATCAGTCTGTATTAATTGGGACTCCAATATTTCAGTCTAAGGCAATTCTAACTGCACCAATTCAGCCAGATCTTTAACTGCCATCTCTCACTTGTTTTGCTAACCTTGAGTGCGATAATAATTACTCACACATTCTTCAATGATAACAGTGTCGTGCTCCTATATAATATAATTTTTCATATTATTCTGCCATTGCTGACACCTGTTCATTTCTGTTCTCAAAACTCACATATCTATGGTCTCCAGTCAACATTTTTATGTTTAATCCAATTCTCAGATCCATAGTAAAATTAGTTTGAACAGTTAAAAATTAAGGACAGAGATCAAAGGTTGCTCCACCTTTGCTCTGAGTTGCCCTAGTATTGTACCACCAGGAGTTGATTTACACATGGACTTGCCGGACGTTCTTTGGCATGAAACTCTTAGATTTTGATCTTCGAGTTTCTTATTCGGCTTTGAAATAATGGGGGATTTATTATCCCCTTTTAAATAGTTTGAACAGTGTTTCATGAATGTTGCCAGTTTAGTTTGGCTAATTTCTTTCTTGTTCCATATAAATTTATTGAACTGGCTCTCCACCATACCAGCTTTGCTTATGCTATTTTCATATTTAATTTGCCATAACTAAATATCGAGCCTGAACAGTCTTTTTTTTATCAGCGAAATGTCTTTTTATCACTGAATTTCATGTGAAATTTGTTAGTTATTCAATTTAGTTAAAGAATCTTTAAGACTTGAACGGGATTTATTTGGTTACATCAGCTGCATAAATTAGATATATTCAACTGAGTGGAATATATCTAATTGTGATAAAGCCTAATGTCAATTTCCTTTATAACAATTCATGCTTTGGACATGAGGAGGAAATGAGTAAGAGAATTAATGGTGGTTGTGGGGACAAGTGATTTAAGTGAACACAAAGAGAACGTAAGGGTGAATATCAGGAAGTTATTGAGAGAGTGAAAGATAACAGTATAGTGGAAAAGGATGTCAGTGTGTTGTTGAGGTATTACAATGATGAGTTGAGATGGAGAGCCAGAATCATGAATGGTATGCTAACAGAGCTGTGTGAGAAGGGAGTGCAGTTTGTGGATGTATGGTGTATTTGAAGGAAGAATGGAATTATACAGACATAATGGATTGCATTGAAATGGCTTAGGAGTGAGTGAACTGGAAAAATAGATGGAAGTGCAGTGTGTGATATAAGCAAGAGATCAGAAGTAAGCAATGAATTCAAAGATAAAAATGGAATAGATCAGGATGTGAGTGGGGAAGTCGAGACTGAGCAGATATGCAGTAAGCAGTGATAAAGGTGACTGGGCAAGGGCAGATGTTAGGAAATCCCAACCAAGAAGAAGCTCGGGTAAAACTGGTTATGGATCTAAAAGTGAGCTGATGTACTGAAATAGGTTGAGTTTATTTGGTTCAAAATCATTGGAATAAGTGAAACATGGTTAAATGAAGATGATATCCTAACGGGAATAGAAATGGAAGGATACAATATTTTTCACGAGGACAGAAAGGACAAGAAGGGAGGGGAGTGCTGCAGCAGGGGAACTATGTCCACATAACGTAGACATGAAAGAGAGAAATAGTGGAAATGGTTATGAGGCAGTGTGGTGTAAAAGCAGAGCTTGACAGGAAGATATATTTAGTTGGATGTTGCTGTAGGCCAGGGTAATGTGAAGGGTGGTGATGAAGAAATGTATAAACAACTTGAATTAGTGAACAAAGGAAGAGTATTTCTATTATGGATGATTTTAATTAGGGTGGTCAGGGACATCTCCAGATTAGATCACGCCATGAGGCAAATAATTAAATATCGCCCCTGATGGATTATAAGACAAAAATGTAAGAAAATCTCCAATTGCTATCTTGTTTTTATTACAAGAGAAACATTAATGCAAAACGATTGCATAATAATATTAATTAAATGTTTGCTTTACGGGGATATCGCAATAAAATTGTTTATAAGCTCTTCTAAATTTAAATTATAAGCTATGTCCGCCTCTATCGATATAGTTGGTAGACCAACCAATCTTCCTTGGGTCATTGCTGTTCACAAATAATTTTTGAACAGTTTAAGCTTGAAAAAAGTTCTTTCTGCACTTGTTACATTAACTGGAATTGTTAGTGTAGCGATGCCGCCTACCACAATATGGCTGAATGAGTGCCCTTATTAAGCCATGCCATGAGGCAGGCTGCCTCTATGCTACACCCTGTTGATGGTAGGTAAAGATTAGAATGAAGAGATAGCATTTAGAAATAAGGAAAATGAATTTTTTGAGAGACAACTATCTAAGGCTGCACAAGGATCGAGAGTTTTAGATCCGATCATTTCATGTGAGTAGCATTTCACACTTTCCTCCAGTTGGGGAGTGATCATGAAATGATCACCTAGGTTGTGATGTTAAATACAAATCCTAGTCACATTTCCATAATTTCTCAACATAATTTTTAAAGTAAAAATCTGATCCTAATAATCCCTGTTTGGCCCAAATCTAGCTAGTACTTTCCCAAGTTTCTCTCATTTTCTTATCTTCTAGTATGCTTCCAGAAATCATACCTGGAACACTGAACACCAAAATCCCCCTGTAATAATTTTGTAACATATACACACTATGCTTATACCTATTTAGAGTACATGATATATTATATTTGCACTCAATATTCAGCATCATCGCAACACAAATTATAACTGTGACAATCACACAAGCACTACACTAAAACATTATAAATAATTTGTGCTCTGATGATTCTCGATAGCAACCATCAAAATATTAACAAGTTCTCCTGGTGTGTGTTGAGCACTAATATGAAAAACTCTATATAAAAGGAACAATTTATCAATAAATTTGATCATATACCATTCATTTTAGTTTGTAATAATCAATGCAAATAATGTTAATATCAGTTGTGAAACCACAAGAATGCAAAGTATTGTTAAACAGAAATACATTATCATATGGACATTTTCATGATCCTGTACATAAAACAAATTAATATTTATATAATTTACAACTACCACTTAACAAGTAATATCCGCTTTTTGACTATTTATTAATTCTAGTTCAATGAATTGCCATTTGCATTGTTTTGCACTACACAGAAAATAGTACAAACTGCTTGAGTAGTAATACTGCTGACAGCAATCAGAAGTGTCATTTCCTTAAAGTGTTTATACTTAACTTTTAAATGTTTTGATATCAAGTAAAAAAAAAGAGAACTATGCATCATATGCAAGTTAATGATAAATTCTTGTACTCATCATAGAAAAACTCACACCAACAATTATTATATTGCTTAAAACTGTTTACATAAATTTTTCAGATGCGTATGAATATAAACATGCACTCCAATATTCAAGAGTGAAATGCCATGAACTATGCTGACCAAGAAACACACTTCAATTTTTAGCAATCATTAAAATCAATGTACAACAAATGAACACCCTATGTGTGACAAACTTTCATCCTAGAAAGAAGCCTTCACATATATATAAAGAACTTGTGTGTTAAGGCTTAAGTGCTGGGAGAAACTCGTATTAGAGGCTTAATGAAGTGAAACAGCAGTGAGAAAGGATTAAAAATACTCACTGATGTCGTCTCAGTGACTGAGATAAAAATATTGGAAGAATTAAATATTTTAAATCCTTTCTCAGTGCTGTTTCACTCCATTAAAAGCCTCTAAAATGAATATACAAAGAACATTTGTTTTTGAATTTTTACATCAGATTTTCTGGTTAACAGCCTTAGAATAGATTATAAAATTTGCCCTTCTAAGGTAAATAAAGTTTGGATACAACAGCTGGGAAAATTTACTTCAAATCAGTGATGTAACCATTATAGTTAATTTACCAAGTGCATCATTTTGAAGATTATGTATTTAATTATTTGTAATAAATTAAATGAACTTACCTCAATTACTGATCTTTGGAATTATCCTGTGATAAGACTTGAAATAAAGTGATTCTTCTATTTGCACAGCAAATATTTTGGTAAACTTCATAGAATAGTTGCAATAAGCAGCAGCCATTTTGATTATTTTCAAAATGAGTGAAGCTGAATATCAAATATAGCAATGGAGATATGCCAGCAGAAGTGAGGCTCAAGGCTAACTTAGTGAAACTGAAAACAGACCTGTTCAGAAGGAACTATGTAAGAAAATACTCACAAATGGAAAATATGCAGTAAACACAAAGATTCTTTTATTGAAGGAGAAATACTGAACTTATTTTCATATTGCAGCACCCCCCCCCAACCTTCATTAACTTCATGGCATTCAATGTTCAGTTTGTTCATGCTTACTAAAAAATGCTATTCTTCCCCTCCCTTTCCCATCCAATGCAGATTCTGTGTAAATGAATTTTATTTGGGAATAAATTTACGTTACAATTTATATAGTTCCAAAATAGGTCATAGAACTATGTTCGTATTCGTTTACATGCTCATAGTGCAGAGAAATCATTAATCAAACATTCTATGAATTCATGATAAATTCATTCCAAAGACTTCATATATTTAAGTTTATCATTAAGATATCAGGATTAAAATTCAGAGAAGATATAAATTCTACAATTGGCCTAAGATAGAAGCAAAAAAAGTCACACTGTTTACATGATATTAAATGTTACAAACAATACAGAACAACATAGCAAGGCAAATATAAATAAGTCCTAGGATATAATTTTAAGTGACATCTATAAGCTTGTACAGGCAAAGGCAAACTCTTCTGCAAAATAATTAGCTCATTCATAATGGGCATTAAAATTGTTAAAAATACAATGTCATAAAAAACACCTCATACATTAACAATACAAGTAGCCATGAGCTTTTCAAGTCAATAATATAATCAATAACAGCTGGCCTGGTTGGCTAAGTGGTTAGCATATCTCTCTATGCCAAAGGGTGCAGGTTTGAATCCTGCCGTAGGCATGGATGTTTGTGATTGTCTGTGAAAATACAAGTGGTGGTGGTGGGAGGCAGATGGTGTTGGCGTAGTTGCAGTTTGTTGTATATGGTGGTTTGAGTGGTGGAGACAGACAGTTGTATAGTAGGTGCCCTCCCTCGATGAGTCTTTGGACTCCCTGGAGGTGTCACATAATAATAATCCATCCAGATGGTGAATACGATCAGTGTTTCCCAAATGCCAGTCTACAACAATTTTTTTGCCAGTACAAAACTTTTATAATTATGAATCCTTAGTTCTTAAACTCTATAATCTCCGCATTTTGAACTATGTTCTATGAAAGAGTGGTGCTTAGAAAGATTTTTAAAATATACAAAAGTTCAGTCCAGTGGAAACACACCTGACATATGTTTTTTTGTGCTTTTTACCAAAGCCAATAATATATCAAAGAAATCAGAACTAAGAATAGCCAAATGTGAGAATGTCTAGTGGTAAGAGTTACCATAGTGTTAAGAATCAAACCCTTGCTGTGGATTGTTTTATTTTAACATAGAAAAGAAATGAATGAAAAGAAAATTAGGTAATAAGCAAATAATACACAAAGCAAAATATTTTTTATTTTTTTATTTTAATAGCTAGAATAATAGAGTGATATATGAAAGAATTCAAAGAATTGCGTTACATGACACAAGAGAAAATGGAGACCTTAGCACTGCACCCAAATTGTGCAGCATGTAGAAACTATGTTCATTATGATATAGCAGAAGTATTCAAGATTGTATGGAAGTGCAGCACCTAATGCAAATACCATTAAAACCTGGTTTGACAAGTTTTTAGTGACACAAAATGTACTAAGTTTGGGGGGGGGGGGGGTTGCACTGCAGTATTTCCAAGGAATGTCCAACTAAATCCATAAATCAAGCATTAAGGGAACTAACATGCCATGTACAACCATGCACCAATTACTATACAAGCTGTTGCATTTATTTGCATATGAAGTGCAGATCTGAAGCCACATGACAAGACTTTGCAAATAATATGCTGCATGAGATCAGCATGACTCCTGAATATTTTCATGGTATCCTGTTTTCTGAAAAAGGTATGTTCCATCAGTAAGGAAAAGTCAATCAGCACATGAAAAGCAGCTTGGAAAATTCTTGCAACCCAAGAGAGGTACTGCAATATAAAGTGAAGTATGGTGTGGCTTAATGAAGAATGGAATGGTTATCTTGGGATGTTGGAACAGTTTCTTTAACACATTTTAGTTCAATTCAGTGAATGAACCAAGCTCCTAGCCCCTACATATCACTTTGCCAGATTTCTTTTTTATGGATACATCAAGGATTATGCATATGCTATCCACAGTGTCAGATAATTCGAAAATTATCTTATGGTCTTCAGTATGATTTAGACAGTTTTTGATGATAATGAAATAACATGAGTTTCTGTATTCAATTTTTATAACTGCTTTTCAGTGTTCATTTATTGAGTTTATAAAGAGTTCGAAAGATTCTACATGAAGTGACCACATAGGTTCTGAATAGGCAGATCTATATCAGACATGTTTGTTCTTGTACAAGCAAACCACATACACAGAATAGTCTAGCACCGACTGAATATATCCACTCCATCATCATTTACATAGCAAAATATGTTTTCAAATAAAATAAAAGTAACAGTTGAAATGAAAGGTTTCTATAAGATTCAAGGGATTATACAACCCAACAGAGAAAACCTGTAACCAGAACACCGAAAGAAAGAAAAATGTCAGAGCATGTGGCACTAACTTGTTCTTTCATTTTAAATCAGCAATGTATGGAAACATCAAATGAAGTTCTGAATTTATATAAACCAAGAAGAAGAAGAAGAATCCACAAAGTTTAAGTTAATCAAACAACAGCAACTAGGGAACAAAAATTTAGTTACTATTATATTAGTCAATCATCTACTCAGTATGCAGAAATATACTAACCTACAAAAATTATCTAAATAAACTGACATTGACATTTTAAATAACCAGGATTTAAACTTGTAGATGTTTTTTGTTAACACTAGATGTATTTCTCCAACATGTTTGCTGTCTATGTGGCTGAATGCATCTTCAGGAAATTATTTAACATAAATAAATAAAAAGATAACAAAAAAAAAAAATAATAAATTCCAAACAGCTGTTATTTCTATAAATTTAAAAGGATTGGAATGCTAGTTTAATTACATGCATCATTAGGCATGTTACTTGCAGTCTCTACATTGCTGTGTAGACCCTGTATGTGATTGGCATAGGAGAGGGATTGAATGTTACAAACATTAATTAATGATCTCTGAATGTCATCTGAATGATCTCTATTTAGCATGCCTTTTGAGCAAACTCAGAAAACTGCTTGGCAATCTGTCGAAGTAGTTCTCTTTTAAGTAAAAAATGGAAGATGCTTGCCCATTTACTATTATTATTATGGGCGACTCCAGGGAGTCCTTAGACTCATCAAGGGAGGCCCTAAACATCATGTCCACACAACTATACGACATTCTCACAGTATCTATCGTACCTTGCCTTGAACTCACTCACGTCATAGCACCCACAACAGACTCTGGCAGCTTATTCCATTCATTTACCACTCTAAAAGTAAAGAACCCAGCTCTAAACCATTGCTAACCACACTCTTGCCCAGCATCCATAAGTGTCCCCTAGTTCTCCCACCACCAGTCCTGAACTCAAAAATATCCTCTGAATTAATCCTATAGAAACCCTTTAGCAATTTGAATGTCTCAATCATATCTCCCCTTTTCTGCCTATCAACTAATTTCTGCAACCCACAAATCTTCAACCTGTTCTCATAAGGTTCATTCCATAGACCTGCTATCATCTTGGTCACTCGCTTCTGGATCCTCTCCACCTCCTCCCTATCAAGAAGAAACCTAGGTGACCAAATCTGGGCACAGTAGTCGAGATGAGGTCTTATCAAGGCTCGGTACAGAGGTAAAATAACTTGCTTGTCTCTGCTCGTCAAGGTATTTTTCAACAACCAAGTGAGTTGTTGAGCTGATTTAGCTACTTTTGCAATGTGTCCCCTAAACTTCCTATCCACCAATGCTCCCAAGTCCCTGGCCTCATCAATCTCCTGGAGTACAGTTCCACCAATTACTACTATTATTATTTCGGGTAACTCCAAGGAGTCAACAGACTCATCGAGGGAGGCCCTAACATCATGTCAAGAACAACTATTCGACATTCACACAGTATCTATCATACCTCGCCTTGAACCCATTCACGGGCATAGCATCCACAACAAACTCTGGCAGCTTATTCCACTCATTCACCACTCTCCAAGTAAAAAAACCTAGCTCTAACACCCCTGCTAACCACATTCTTGCCTAGCTTCCATGTATGGACCCTAGTTCTCCCACCACCAGTCCTATTCTCAAAAATATCTTCTGGATTAATCCTATAGAAACCCTTCAGTAATTTGAATGTCTCAATCATATCACCCCTTTTCCGCCTATCAACCAATTTTTGGAACCAACAAATCTTCAACCTGTTCTCATAAGGTTCATTCCACAGACCTGCTATCATCTTGGTCATTCGTCTCTGGATCCTCTCCACCTCCTCCCCATCAAGAAGAAACCCTGGCGTCCATATCTGGGCACAGTAGTCTACATGGGGTCTTACCAAGGCTCGATATAGAGGAACAATAACTTGTTTGTCTCTGCTTGTTAAAAGTATTTTTCAGCAACCAAGTGATTTGATGAGCTGACTTGGCCACTTTTGCAATGTGTCCCCTAAACTTCAACTCCCTATTCACCAACACTCCCAAATCCCTGCCCTCATCAATCTCTTGGAGTACGGTTCCACCAATGTGATATACTGCTGCTAATCTTTTCACTCCAAAATGCATAACCTTACACTTTGCCACATTAAATTGACATCCATTTTACCTAGCCCAATCCTCCAAACTATCCAAATCATCCTGCAAAATTTTGACATCCTGTGCACTCACAATTGCTCTACCCAACTTTGCACCATCAGCAAACAAGTGAACACTTCCTCTCAGATCCTTTCCTATATTGTTAATGGACAAATTGAAGTAGTGGTCCAAGAACAGAACACCACTAGTCACAAGCCATCTTTTGGACTCTGCTCCTGAATAAACCAATCTCTGGTATCTTTCCATCAACCACCCTCTTATCCATCTCACCAATCCTATATCTATCCCCATCTGCTCCAGTTTACTGATTAGAGTTCCATGTGGTATCCTGTCAAATGCCTTCACAAGGTCCAGTAGAATTACTGTAAATAAACCTATTACCCTTATCCAGTTCTGCCGTCACTGTGTTATAAAACATGAGCAAGTTACTGAGGCATGATCTACCCTTCACAAAACCATGTTGTCCCCCATACAGTATCCCATTTTCATCTATCCAATCCTGTATTCTTCTCTTGACTAATTTCTCCAAGACCTTGACAACGATTCCTGATATGCTAATCGGTAGTAATTTCCAACAGCAGTCTTGGAACCTCCTTTATGCAGTGGAACTATTTTCCCCTCTTTCCACCCCCTCGGGACTAACCCAGACCTGAGACTCAAATTAAACAAAATGGTCAAGGGTACTGACAATTCTTTAGCCGCTTCACGTATGACACGAGCTGGTATACCATCCAATCCCACAGATGTATTGACATTGAGGTTTTGCAATAGACTACTCACCTCCACTTCATTCACCACAATTCCCGTATAATCTATTGGTTCTTTCATTTCTTCAATGTCACCACCTGGAAGATATATTCTTGCAAAGTGCTTATTCACACATTAACATACTCAATTGTCTCCCTAAAATCTGCATATCTACTCCCCCCCCCTTAATAACTCTAGTTTCCCTGATTCTGCACATTCACTTCCACTACATTCGACAACGTCTTTTCAAGTATCCATACACCGAATCCATTCAAATGTAAACCATCCATTTTACATAAATCCTTTCGCACATCGAACTCATTCCACACCACTCATCAAACATAATTCATGCATAAAGTCATTAACAATTATGGCCCTCCTTCTATATCTTCACTGTCATACTGCGGCAACAGACTCACCAACCTAACTCTCTCACTCTTCTCTTTTGCTACCTCAAGCAATTCCTTCACATCCTCACTCATAGCCTTTTTGTTTCCTTTCAAATCATTTGTACCTGCCACCACTATCAATTCTTTCACCCGCTGCTTTTGCATTCTAATTGACTCACTTACATTCTTAACATTCGCACCAGGTTGGTACAATTTTGTTAAACTCTCAACTAACACACCTCTTACGAAGGAATCTCCATACAACACACGCTCTTTCATTTTGTTTACACTCATTATCATACTCTTATTTTTTCTATCATACTTTTGCCAATTATTAGTTGGTACGCTTAGTAAACATTTTTGCCAATGCTCCAGCTGCCAATTTGCCATATGTATCACTCTGCGTAATAAAGTGATCTCACTCATTGCGTCGGTGTCATCATTTTTATTCTCCGATGATTCATTCAATCGTTCTGTATGTTTACCTTCATTCTCACTTTCAACACCACTCTCACAGCTATCAGGTACTATAGCTGTGAGAGTGGCCTTTCATCAACGATATCACTTACACGACCTGAAGCACTCTTTAAATCCTTATTTACACTTTATGCACACATTCACACCACTATCGTTGTTTAACCAGACTCCAACTGCTCTCCTCAATGCATACATTTCGCAAACGGTACACTGAATCAAATCCTTTAAGTTAAGATTTTTAGACAAATATGGGGACCTGGATGCCACTTTGTATACCTCTTTATGGGAGCCATGTGCACAGATAATCATATCTATCAATTTACTATTAAAATACTCAAAAAACGCACAAAAATCACCCAGACTTGCTAAAATACTAAAAGTAAACAATACTATGTAAATACTATGCAAATTCATCAATTTTTACTCAAAATATCACTTATCTGTTCAGGAGCTATCCACAAACACAACATACCATATAGCCCTCTAGTGGCTAATCCCACTGTGGTATACTGCTGCTAATCTTTTCACCCCAAAATGCATAACCTTACATTTTGTCACATTAAATTGACATCCATTCTCCTTAGCCCAGAACTCCAATCTATCCAAGTCTTCCTGCAAGATTTTGACATCTTCTGCATTCACTATCGCCCTCCCCAACTTTGCATCATCAGCGAACAAATGAACTGTTCCACTTAGATCTTTCCCTATATCGTTAATGAACAAATTAAACAGCAGTGGTCCAAGAACAGAACCCTGCGGCACACCACTAGTCACAGGCCGTCTTTTGGACTCTACTCCTGAATAAACTACTCTCTGATATCTCTCCATCAACCACCCACCTATCCATCTCACCAACCCTATATCCATTCCCATATGTAGTTTACGGATTAGAATTTCATGTGGTATCCTGTCAAATGCCTTAGCCAGGTCCAGCAGTATCACTGTAAACCCATTACCCTTATCCAGTTCAGCCGTCACTGTGTTATAAAATTTGAGCAAGTTACTCAGGCATGATCTACCCTTCACAAAACCATGCTGTCCCCTGTACAGTATCTCATTTTCATCAATCCATTCCTGTATTTTTTCCTTGACTACTTTCTCCAAGACCTTGACAACGACCCCTGATATGCTGATCGGTCGGTAATTTGCAAAAATAATCTTGGATCCTCCTTTATGCAGTGGAACTATTTTCCCCTCTTTCCACACCTTCGGGACTAAACCAGACCCGAGACTCAGATTAAACAACATGGTCAAGGGCACTGATAATTCTTTAGCCACTTCACGCAAGACCCATGCCGGTATACTTCCAATCCCACAGATGTATTCGCATTACGGTTCTGTAATAGAGTATTCACCTCCACTTCATTCATCACAATTCCCGTATAAACTAACGGTTCCTTCATTTTTTCAATGTCACCACCTGGATGATATACTTTTGCAAAGTGCTCGCTCAGTAACTCCACTATATCGACTGATTCAGTGACCTCCTGACCATTGTCATTCCTTAAAATCATTTTGCCGTGTACAGTTTTTTTCTTGCTTGCAGCATATTGAAAGAACTGTTTGGGATTCTCTTTAGCTTGCATAGCTAGTTTCCTTTCATAATCCGCTTTTGCTTTTTTTACCACACTCGTTACCCTTCTGGCCTGCGCTTTATACCGTTCATGTGCTTGCAGGTCACCCTTCTCTTTAAATTCCCTCCACAGTTGTTTCTTTTTTTGCAGCTCAAGCTTAATGATGTTATTCATCCATTTAACCCCTACTTGTTTTACTATTCGGACCCTAGGTATACAATCAGCCATAACCTCCTGTAAATGCTCCTTGACCACTTCTCATGCTCTATCGACAACCATTCTCCATAGCCCAGAACTCCAATCTATCCAAGTCTTCGTGCAAGATTTTGACATCTTCTGCATTCACTATTGTCCTACCTAACTTTGCATCATCAGCGAAGAAATGAACTGTTCCTCTTAGATACTTCCCTATATCGTTAATAAACAAATTTCATCCATTTAATGCACATCCTCAAAGAGCATCACTATGTGATTCTCTTTGAGGATGTGTACTGTGAGTCCCCTCCCAAAGCTTCACTTATATTTTTTTTTATGATTTCAAAACCGATCCCCCATCCCATACACCTTTCTACAAGAACATGAAATCTAGTGTACTCCAGGATGTTCATAAAATGGAACTTTGTCCTTAGGGGACTGTAATGAAACTTTGTAAGTATAAAGTTTCCTATGTTTTAACTGGCTTCAAGGCTGTTTCTGATGCTGGCTGATTTTAATATTTAGGCTATTTTACTTGATGTGTTGCCAATGTATGGTAAGGATACTGTGGTTTCATAATCAATTTCTGGGTTATCATGGAATAGTTCAACTTACAGAAATAATGGCTGTTATTAAACATTTTTATTTTTACTTATGTCAATAACTCCTGAAGATATTGTCAGTCCTATAGACAGTGAAATGTGTTGGAGAAATACATCAAGTTAAACAAAAAAAAATCTGAGTTAAAACCTCATTATTTATTAAGTTAATATACACTAATTACATGAAGGGCTGCTTAAGGGTCAAAGCTGCATAACTGAGAGCAAACAACCACATATCGTTTAAAGGAATGCAGAGAACCAACCAGGGCTTTTAACCAAATATCCAATCCTCACCTTCTTATGGTGCACCTTGTTAGGTATCTACCTGGATACTGAACGAATGAGGATGGGCTGGTAATTTGGGATTTAGCAGACCAAATTGTATTCTTATTGGCTTAAACCAAAATATAAAATGATGGTACAACATGACAGAATCCCATGCTGGATGGGGTGCTGCCCAGTTAAACAAGATCCCCGTTGTTTTCCCAGGGAACCAGGGTGAACAGCGCAAAGTCAGCTACTGGAACAAATCCTGAAACACACCCTAAATCCACATCACCAGAGTTCAAGATCAGTACTATCAACATAAGAAGCCTGAATGGGAAAGAAATGGAGCTAGCTGAGGAATTTGATAAGTACCACATAGACATAATAGGGGTGATTGAAACAAAAAAAGACAAACTGGTGAGATCTTTCTGAGCAATAAATACAAAATGTTATATTCAGACAATAACAATCGGGAAAAAAATGAGTAGCTATAGTATTCAACACTAATTACAAAGATAATCTTCTTAAATGGCAGGCAATATCAAGTAGAGTGATATGGGCAAATATCAGAATGGGAACTGGACAATGAGACTTATTTGTGCCTATGGTCCCACAGAAGACTCTACTAAGGTAGAAGTGAAAGAATTTTTTGAGGCTCTAGAGAAAGCTACTAACATAATGAAAAAGGAAAAGTTGATCCTTGTTGAGGATCTAAAGAGCAGAGCAGGAAGTGATTGTCAGACATACAAAAATATTTTGAGAAAATTTGGAGAAAAGAGCAAAGCTAATAATAATGGCAAATACCTGTTGGATTTCTGCTCAGGACATGGACTCGTTATTACTAACACAACGTTCCAACATAAAAATGTACACATGGAGAAAAATTGGAAACCTTGAAAAGCTGAAAGGAAAACTGACCTGAGAAAAGAAAAAATAAGATAAAAATCGGGAATCCTCTAAAGTGAGAATAGGAGGTGTGAACAAGTAGACAGTTCCAATAAGAATAGCAACATGAGCAAGTAAAGCCATAAATTAATTTCTGATATATATAGCTAATTGTAAGAATCAATTCTGATGATTTACTACTGTAATTGTGGACTTTCCAAAATGTAAGAAACTAGCATGAAATTTTTGTTATTAAGATTAAATAAGTTCATCATCCCAAGATTCCTGAGACTCAAATGCTATTTATATTTACACTTATGGAGTACTTCAGTTCTTTTACGATGAACCTTATCTTGCAATAGAAAGATCAGATATACAGGATTTGAAACTTATATAAATAAGTATACAGTCAATATTATTGAGTCTGAACCCAAATGCAGATCACCTGGTTTTCTCAAAATAGGTACTGTAAGAGAAAATTTGATTGGTATTGTTCTGGGCAGGAAAGTAGCAACAATGGTAACTTGAGAGTGTGTGTGTGTGTGTGTGTGGTAAATAATGATTAACACAACAGAAAGAAACCCACTGAATAATATGATGACCCTAATTTGCTTGGACAGAATTTTATTCAACAATATAACTGTTATGTGAATGAATGAAAATCGTGATTCCTCATTTCATTTTCATGCAGAAATGATTTTCAGCCAAAGAGATGAGACCATTATTCTGATTACAGTGGACATAATGTGGCTTACAAAGGTTCCCTGTTTGGTCAGTAGACTCAAAAGTTGCTAATTTTTCATGTGGTCTGTAAGTGGTTATAAGGCTATATCATTTTAGAATTTTAGCAAGTTCTTCAGATGTGTCCCAGACATATGGAAAAGTGATGGTTTTGGTGTATACTCAGAGTGAGGAGGAGGATGTGTGTGGTTTTGAGGGTTTTAATATATTTTGGGTATGGTGAGGGATCTAGTCATTGGCTAAGTTTGTTTTGAGAATATGGTAAAGTTCACTGGTGAGAGCACTACTATTTTTATTATTATGTGACACCTCCAGGGAGTCCAAAGCCTCATCGAGGGAGAATGTGCCAATACCATTGAACAATTAGTCCCCTTCTAACTACTAACCGCGCTCAAACCTGCTCAACTTTTTGCGAGCCATTAATAGCAGAGGCTCTACCAATCGACCAACCTTTGCTGGCAATTAGATATTTAATTAGACCTAGTTACATAGGTTTTTAATAATCCTACAGAGAGGGAGGAAGGTGCAACAATTTGTGAATGTGTGGGTTTTCTGTAAACAGAGAATGCCAGGAATCCATCAGGCAGGCTTGTAATGAAGGAATCTAGGAAGGGAAGACTGTTGTTACTTTCTCATTTCTAAGGTAAACCTAAATCTGTCATGTTGGTTGTTTAGATGTCTGAAAAAAAATATTGAGAGAGCATCTAGGCCATGTAGCGAAATTGAGAACACATCATCCACGTAGTACAGACAAATGGTGGTTCTGTGTGTATGGGGTGGGAGACTAAATTTAAGGATTTCTCTTTGAAGCAGAGCTTATAACTGTCCTCTCTATTTGTTTGTAGTTTTTGTCCCAAACAAAATAGCTAGTTCATGGCAAATTTAAACATGGTTGAGAAATCAGTCATTTACGTTTTTTTTTTTAATTATACAACTTAAAGCACAACTTACTTAGCCATTTATAATTTATTGTATTAATAATGGAAATATATACAAAAAAGCTACTTGTTTATTATTATTACTATAATGTGACACCTCCGAGGAGTCTAAGCACTCATCACGGGAGGGCACCCCACTACACACACACACACACACACACACACACACACACATCTAACCATCTCCCCTACTACACACAACTACTATCAACAGCATCTACTGCTCATCACCCCTAACAGTATTTTTTGTCTGTAAATTGCATGTGTTCTGAAGGCCAATATGCCTGTACACAGGATGAAAATCCCAAATTTCCAGGGGAAACACCCCTCACACTTCCATATAAGATCAGCTAGTTCACCTTCAAATGATAAAGCCCTCAAAGATTCCTCACATAACAATGGGAATTGAACTTAGGCTTTTTCCAATTGAAGGATGAAATATACCATCGTTCTCTTACACAGATATACATCATATAACTGCAGTTATCATGTGTGTGTGTGTGTGTGTGTGTGTGCGTGTGTAATCTGCTATGCGCAAAAAAAATGCTGATATTTTTGGTAACTATCAGAGTTTATTTCACCCTATAAAGATTTTTTTCCCTCCAAACTAAATGATATTTGTTACTTTCAGCATAATCTGGAATGGAGCATTCTTTAACATTTTTAAAGTAAGTTTAGCAATAATTTTCAGGCAAATACTTCAGAAATGGTTAACAAGTATTCCTATTAACACAGGTCCATAACTTCAAATGATCACTACAAAACCAGAGAAGGAAGTCTGATAATCACCTACTAGAAAAAGTTTTCATTTAATGAAAGAGTGCAATGTATACTGTTTTGAATCCAAATGAAAATGGCTATTTTCACCACTGAACAGAATCTGGTTTTATTTTCATATCATATGAGAATGTTTGAAGACTTTTTATATTATATTAAATTAGATCTTCAATGTTTCAAATATCATAATTTAGAAATTTCAAATAGACGAAATTGTATATTTAAACAGACTAATCTGTGTCCATTCTTAGATCTACTGAAAAACTGTTTTAGTAACGTATCAATTTCATTCAACCTTAATAAATCATAACATTACAATCCATATATCACATATAAACAGTCCAGTACAATAACTGCCACTAAGTAGCATGACATCGACTCACTCAAAGAACTTTGAATGTTGCAGGATTCAAATCCAGTAAATTCAGCAACCACTACACATGGAAGATGTAGTCGTGTTCTATGAACACTCTTGACTAATACCAGCAATGTGGCAACATATTATCCTGTAGCACACCCATCTGTGAAGACGGTCACTATGAAGGGATGTACTCTGTAGCACATGGATAACAGGGCTCCAAGAGATTCCCCAGGAAAACATCCTTATACTATAACCCTGCCATGTCCTGCTTGTTTCTGGACCATAACATCAGGGAAATCCTCCAGGTTCAATACACCCTATTGGGATGAGGATACACTGGACTGTGCTCTAGAAATGCTGCCATTTATTTCCTGGTTAAATTTTATGGTCATCCATTCTAATTTTTCATCAATGGGATTGCACATGGTGAGATAAACTGCATTCGCTATAAGCAATGAATGAGTAGCAACCAATGGCCTGATTGCTATTCTGTCTGTCACTTCCCTCTTGGAATACCTTAACTACAGCAATCTGCAAACAGCCTACAATATTGGCAATTTCCAGAGACCACCACCCTTCAGCTTGATATCTTATAATCATGCCTTCCTATTTCGAGGTCTATCAGATCACATCATGTACTTTGTCCATGTATATTGACTTTAAAATGCATAGCATATGACACACATACAGTATTAATCATGTATACTGGCTTTCACCATGAAATGAGTGTAACCTACAAGGTTGGAATAGCCAATTATGAAATAACAGGATGATCCTAATATTTTAACTAGTATGTACTGATACTGTTAAAATACTGGAATTCTTCCCTTAAAAATGGAGCATGTTATCTGTTAGGTAGGTTCCAAAAGTTTCGGGCCTGACATACAAAATTTGCAGCAATTTTAAAATGCTGTGCATGACAGATAGCACCATCTGTGGGGAGCTTAGTGTACCAGTTTCAACTCTACCTTGTCATTCAGTTGGAGGCACTCATTTGACTAAACATGTTACTAACAGCGAGATACTCAATTTTTAACATTACATGCTGTAATGTTAAAAATTGAGTATCTCACCGTGATAAAGGTTTTCACCAAGTGCTATCAAACAGCGATTGGTCGGTATTTACGTGGAAGCTTCTTTTTCATATTCCACTGTGAAGGAATGGGCTAAACAGTTTTGCCTAGAAAAAGAGAGCATCAAAGATGATCCTCATAATGATCGGCTCTGTGGAAGTGATGATTGAGGAAAATGTCTCGCTTGTTGAGGAGGAACTGCTCAATAACAGAGAGCTGAAGCTCAAAGAAATCTCAGAAAGGTTGGGTCTTTCTATAACAACTGTGTTTCACATCATTCACGAGAAGCTTCACATGATGAAGGCTAGGGCAAGGTAGTTGTCTCAAATTCTCTCTTCAATTCAGAAGGAGCATCATGTGCCCTGTTCTCACAAGTTTTCAGAGCTTTACCAAGGGAATCAGAGAGAAGTGCTGGAATCCATTGTCACCAGGAATGAAACAATGGTCCTTTACTATGATCCTCTTTCCAAAAGGGAATCCATGGAGTAGTGCAAACCAGGCAAAGCACTGCCAAGAAAAGCCACGGTCACTCAGTCTGCCAAGAAGATCATAGCAACAATCTTTTGGGACTGCCAGGGAATTCTCTTGATTGACTTCAAGGAAAGGAATACCACCATGAATGCAGAATATTATGCTGCACAAACTACATGACACCATAAAGGAGAAGAGACAAGGAATGCTGAGTCATGGTGTTCGCCTGCTTCACGAGTCCATATGGCTATTGTTGCAAAGGCTGCAGTGAAGGCTTCCAAGAGATTTAACACCCACCCTACTGCCCAGATCTAGCACCCAGTGACTACTACCTCTTCTTCAAACTGAAGAAAGACCTTCGAGGAAGAAATTTGCAGATGACAATGAAGTGAAAGATGCAGTTTTAGGCCATTTTGCAGACAAAAGTATAGGCTTTTTTTTTTTCAGGGGCATAGAAATGTTAGTTCAAAGATGTGAAAAGTGTGTTGAAGTAAAGGGAGATTATGATGAAAAGTGACACAGTTGTTTTCTTTCTATCACCTCTTTCAGGCCAGAAACTTATGGAATCACCCTCGTATATATTCGGTTATCACATGTGGTACTAAATAATGCTACATCAGTGTCCTATTCACTGATAAAAGACAATGTGAAGATTCCACCTCAGTTTAGAAATATATAGACAGCTTTCCAAGTATTCCTGTTTTTCTTAGAGGATACTTGAAGAGTGGTAAGGAAATCTTCACAGTTTGATGAAGTTTGTATTTCAACAAATAGACACTGGACATTGCCAAACAACAGCTGCAGACTACACTAGTGTAAAGAATATCATGACTGGTCTGCAGAGCAAATATGGAGTGATAAATCACAATGGTAAAACTAGATGAGTGAGTTTGAATGTATCAGTTGGCTAGAGAACACTTTATGACTAAGTCCATCATGACTAGTCTATCATATCTTCACATCATATGTGAAGATATGATAGACTAGTCATGATGTGATAGACTAGTCATGACATTAGATGTGAAGTTTGGAAGTAAGAGGTATCATACCTCTGGAACTGGCATAGAATTAGACTTTTGGAAAAATGCAATGCTTCCTACACTGTGGCAGTTTCATGGAACAGACATTCCTCATTCAACATGCTGCCAGTGAAAAATGTCATATTGCATGTATTATTACAACATTATGTTTAACAGAAAAGTCAAAAAACTTTGACTTTTCTCAGTGACAAAGTCTTAATCTCAAACTGTAAACACTGGTTATAATCACACAATACATGCAAGAATGGTCCAAAATAAATGATACCGTATGAAACCAGGCCTAAAGGAAGGAAATATGATCAGGACTAAAGAGGAGGCCACATGCTAACTGAGGCATGTGCAATTTAGACTCCTCTTAGAAATATAGGACTGTGTGAATATTTATTTCAATGTAATAATTATTTCAATTAATAAAGTGAACACTGTTTCTATTAATAAGAAATGAAACCTAGACAAACTTTCCCAAAACAGAAAAGTTTTGGAGAAAAGAGTAAAGATGAAAATAATGGAAAACATCTGCTGGATTTGTGTTCAGAGCAGAATTCATGACATGGGAAATCTATAGAACAAGTAAAATACTTCAGCTATTTATTCACAATTTTTAGTGAAGATAGCATTAATTACAGAAGTAGGCAACAAAATAAGCAAAGCTGGGGAAGCCAGTTGAATAAATGCTTATGGAATAACAGAAGTACATAATATTTATTCAAACCAATTTTAACCTAGGGAGGTTACAAGAGGAACTTTTCTAAGTCCCCCCCCCCCCTCAACCAACCAGTTCTCATGTTAGCTGATCTTTGGGGCAGCCAAGTGAAGTTTTAACTCTTGACTCCTGGAAATTTGAATTTTCTAACTCTGCAACTCAGAAAAATCACCAAGGGTGAAATTTGGCTACCAATTTCTAAGGATTGGGGCTAAAAGAGATCCAACTCCCATTGGAGGATAAAAAAAACAGGCATTAGAAATTGATTAGGGAATTTGAAAGATGGGTTAGAAATAAACAAATGAATGATGACTAGAGACCATAAAATATGAGAATGAAGAGGAAAATAAGTGAATGAATGGATGATATCGATACAGAACCACTAAAAATGAAGATATCAGAAAGGAACACGAGATCATCGTGCATTCTCAAATGCATGATCTCATGATGAGCAAAACTTATCTAAGGTGGTATTGTAAATTGAATAGGATGGACAGCAATAGATTAGAAAAACAAAGGTATACAAAATCTAGGTGAATTGATGCAGTTATTAGTACCTTAGGATTTGACAATGTTAAAGAGATCTGACTAATAATAACAGATTAATTTGAAATAAAATTGATGTTGGAAGCTAGTAATACAGTCATACCCCGACTTACGCAAATCTGGAGTTACGCAGTTTCTTATATGTACATATTTCCGTCCCGCTTCATGCCTCACTCACCACTAGTTGTATCTTTCTGGCACCGACCGCATTCACCAGTAATCCAAGAGCTCTAAAAAATAAATCTAAAGCTATCTTGCCAGTGATTTGGAAGTCAAATTCTAAAGCTTGGGTGACAGCTTCTATTTTTGAAGACTGGTTTGGTCACCACTTATACCTGAAGTTGAATGTTATTGCCAGTTTAAAAAAATTCCGTTTAAAGTTATGCTCATTATTGATAATGCACCTGATCACCCTCCTGCAACTTTAATTGATTTTGATCCATGTGTAAAAGTTGTTTCCTTGTCTCCAAATACAACCAGCTTACTTCAACCGATGGACCAAGGAGTTATCAAAACATTCAAAGCAGCATCCGTTTGCAAGTCTGAATGAAGCTATGAGGCAAAATGAGCAACTGTCTGTTAAAGAGTTTTGGAAACGGTTTAATGTTTTAGATGCTGTAAGGATTATCGGAGATTCTTGGGGTGAATTTACCAAAAAACCTTAAATGGTGTCTGGAAAAAACTTTGTCCATCCTTTTTTAAATGCGAAACGGAAGTGTTGCCAGAAACTGATCAAGTTGCTGAGGCAATAGAAGAAGTTGTCAACCTTGCAAGACAATTAGATTTAGAAGTCGACAGTGAAGAAGATGTCAGCGAGCTTTTAAACTCACATAACAAGGAGCTTACAATCGATGAGCTCAGAGATGTGTGAGCAAAGCGCTACTGAAGAGACCAAAACCTCAGATCCAGTTCTACCAGAAAAGCACATGACAAATGCAAAATTAACAGAAGGTCTCAGCTTAATTAAGAAAGGTTTACAGATTTTGGAGGACATAGATTCTAATGAGGAACGAATTGTAGCCACAAGGCAAGGAATAAAAAAATCATTGGCTTGCTATGAAATTTTGCGTGACAAGAAAAATACATTATGTTGTCAGACGAATCTATTAGATTTTATGAAACCATCGACTTAGAAATAACTTTTTTTTTTTTTTTTTTTTTTTTTTTTTTTTTTAATGTATGAAAATCTACAATTATGATTATATTTCTTAAAAAATATAGATGTTTTTGTAAACCTTTGGTCCCAGTTAACTAATATTTTGTATCCTTTCTTTTAGGGTTACACGGTGATCAGCATTCATTTTAAAAATTTTATGGAATTTACTAAAATTATGGAATTAATTTGTTGAAATGAAATGAAAATAATGAAATTAATTGAAATTTTATGGAATTAATAATTATGGTGAAGCTGGCCTTTCTGATCATGCCCTGAATACCTTACACAGAATTGATTGGAAAACCACCAGCTGTCTACATCACACTAGAACATGGTATGAACGGAAATTCAAGGAAGCCTGTGAGATTATTATCAACCACCCCAATCTGAACAACAGTGATGGTCTAAAAATTCCAAACATATGGAAGGTATATATTTGACCTTCCTCACCAAGAACAACTATAAACAGGATTGTAGAAAATCCAGTATTGTAAATCAAAAATAAGAATTGTAATACTAAGAATAGGACACCAAATGTTTCTGAAAGAAAACCATCTAAAAGAATGTTTATTCCTGTCATTGTAAAATAGAATTTAGCTTCATGTAAAAATTTATTTTTTATTTTATTTTATTTTTTAATTTTTTTTTTTTTTCACCAGAGGTCATGCCAGTAGAATAACGTGATCAAATCATTGTTTCTCTAGCTTACAGTTAATGATGTAACTCAGCTTGTCCTGTATATTTATGTACGCTCCAGATGATGATCTTGATGTGAAGATCGAAACGTCGGGATAATGAAAAAAGTTTTTTTTAACACGGTTGTAAATTCCATAAAATTTTTAAAATAATATTTTGTATGTTTGTATATATATAAATTACATACAAAATTATACCCCGAGTTATGCGAATTCAACTTACATGCTTTCTGTTGGTCCCACCTACCGTGTAACTTCGGGGGTATGACTGTATATTAAACATAATTAAGTAGGTACTATCATAGTATCCTATACACCCTTTGATTGTAAACATCAGGAATTAATAATGAAGATATTATATCTGATATTTCTCTAGCGTAACACTAGCACAAAACTCTAAAAGCATTCAAGTCAAGGACACAGTCATGCTGGAAATGGAAAGCAGCCTCCACTTCTCCCAGAAAAAAAATATCATAAATAAAATAAAAATTGCACAGTTGATATAACAAAGCAAATTTCAATATGAAATTTGTGTTTTGTTAAATCAACTGTAAAATTTTTATTTTTATTTACATGATCTAATAAGTATATCTTTTGGATAACCTGTCTCTCATGTGATATAGTTATTCTGGTTTAGATCTGACTTAAGAAAGTCGTCATAAGGTTTTTGAATAATCTAGCAAATTTAAAGGATTTATGAAATATTATTGTAATAATTAGTAGTTATGACTATCCTAATCCTGACATTTTAAGTATTTGGATATTGATGTAATTCATTACATTATGGCATGTGTCCCAGTTGTTGTATGATCACAGCAACTGGGATACATGACATAAGAATTCAGTATATACCAGGAAGCTAGTATGGTTTCTTCTTCCCTAGAAGAGAATCAATCCCTATTAAAAACTTTCACATCCATTTTACCTACATCCAATGGCAAAAATTAAACTTTGTCAAGAAATTATATTCTTGTTTAATCCTTTATCCAAGCATAAGCAAACAAAGTTTGCTTGTGTGTAAAGTACCTTCACAAATAGGCTATTTGTATATAGAGGCTAATGACTTCACATTAATTGCCTAAGTATCCCATAATGCAGAGCACACATCCTTTTGGACATAATGCTAACATTATTGGAAACCAGACCCAGGAGAGACGAAGGGTGAATTAATACAGAAGTTATGTATTTCCCATATACAATTAGTGTAAACGTGTGTTTTATCTCCTTAATTTTAAAAAACTCTGGATCAAAGTTTGTTGAAAGTTTTTCACTTGGTTATAAATCAAATTAATTTACAAACAAGTTAAACAGCTTATTTGATAAGTTTAATTTAATTTATAATCAAGTGCAAAAAAAACTACAACAACAGAATAAGGATGGATGGTATGCTGGGGAGTCAAGTGAATAAATTTATATGGAATAAGATAAATTATTCATAATCCAAAGAACTAGCTATATACAAGATGGTGGTCAAACCATTCATGGATATGATAATTGAGATAGAAATAAAAACAGCTGATCAAAACTAGAGACCACATATATGGGAGTTCTGAGAAAAATTAGGAGTGAACAGATGGAATCAATCAGAATCATATCAAAAAAGGAAGGTATCATGTGTAAGTAGTGTTAATTTGATGTCATATGGTTAATTAAGTGGAAAAGAAGCAAAAAAAAAAGGTTATCAAAAGAAGATTGTATCGCTACGATGGCACGAAAAAGGTGCAGTGGAGGATTAAGATCTAAGTAGATGCACAATTAGTAGTACTTAGAATATGAAATGCAAGATATGACAATATGAGTAACTAACAAACAACAGGAAAAAAAATATTAAGAAAATTGCCAACAGTAAAATAATGTAAATTTAATTATATAGTATTCTCACAGTATCCTATACATCCCTTGAAGGTAAAGAAATCATGGATTATTTGGAGCTCAATATTTTTTTTTTTTTTGCTGCCAAACAATTGTGTTCTGCCAAGATATGCTTGGAAGATAACGTCTTCACTTCAGAAACATCATGCAAGAGATCAGTAATTTGGAAGCAGGATACAGATGTTAAACCAGCTGTAGTATTTAAATTTGGTAATACAAAAAACAATAAGATAATAAAATTTTGGCTTTGTGTTATGAATTCAAAAGTACTTCAATTTTTGTCATGTAAAGGAAAATATATAACCTGTATATTTGAAATGATTCAAAAATGAATATCACACAGAATAAGTTCAAGTTACAGCTATTATCCACAATCCTTCAGCAATGTTCTCACTCACACACACACAAAATTGAAGGTAAATGCATATAGGCCAGCTATGTTCATTATTAGAAACAGAATTATCCCTTTGGCACAAATCTTAAAGTTAGAAAAATGTTATGGTTATCTTTTTTATCTACAGAAAGGACACACAATTTCTACAATAACATGCTGATACTGTATTTCAAATCTGATCTATACTAGTGATCCACTAATATGATTTTAGATCCATTCCATTTCTCACAGAAATGGAATGGATCTTATCACTAAAAAGAGCATTCATTCTTATATCATATATGCAGACATATGTATAATACAACTGTGACACAACTACTACACTTTCTATGCTGAAGACTTCAATCCTTCAGCAGAGGATTTTTTTATAATGCTTAATTCCATTAAATTATACCTACTCCTTTAGCTATTACAAATTAGCAATATTACTGAACTAATGCTATTAATAATATTTCAAATCTGAAATATCATTACAGTGTGTGACAAAACTGTCAATCAAATATCTTTAAATTTATAAAAATAACAGCTGTTGGAAATGTTTCAGATTTTTTTGTATCCTCCTGAAGATGCTGTCAGTCAAAAGTCAAAAAGACAGTGAAATACATCACAGAAATAACATTCGGTTTAAATGAATAAAGTGCTATGAGTTTAACCAAATTTATCAAGTGTAAGACAGAATCTCCTCTTCCCTATGAATACTGTAGATTAAAGATTTTCATACCATTTAGGATGGACAGAATAATATAGAACACACACAAGTCAAAAAATAAAACATTATATTTCATTATTTCTGTCACACTTCACACCTAGCTAACACCTTTACTTAAATTCTTTAATCCTTAGAGCTTCTGAATTCAATATCTTCATACTAATATTAATGTTACATTTAAGACTAGTAAGAATAACCTTTCACATGGGTGCGACAGATATGTTTGTGATGGGACTTTTACACCAATAAGAAATGCTAAATAATCCCACTTGTCATGGAAAAAAAAAAAATATTTTCGATCAGTGCTAAACCAGAATAACTCATCACTGTAGCTGTCTAGAAGATATGAGAGCCATTATTGAATGTTTGAGTTCCACTTATCTATAATAAACAGATTTCTATTTCACTGAGCAGAAATACGCAAACAAAAATGCACAAATTCATCTTATTACATAGAATAAATAAAAACCAGCCTGGCTAGCAAGAGGATAGCAAACCTGCTTGCCCACTAACAGATTGTGGGTTCAAATCCTACCATGGATGTTTGTAAAAGCCTATTCTGAACGAGCTTGTATAGTTCCTTGAGTTCATAAGGTTTGCCTTAAAAAACTTACCAATAAGATTTAAGTTTATGTATACTATATAAGCAAATAACCCATAAACAAGTGCTCAATATATAGAAATTTGTTAACAATATGAATAACAAATTTCTGAGGTATACCACTTTGAAGCTCTGCTGACAGTCATAAGTACACAAAGTATTACAAAGCAACAAAGCCTGAGCATTAAATTTCACACAGCATATTAATTTTAATCTATGAAACACAAACTTAAGCATAAAATAAAGATCAAAATGTAACATACATGTGCAACAAAATGTCAGAATGTCAGTAAAGATATTAATAACTCCTCTATGAGAAGTTAAATGAAAGTACTCATTATTAATTAAAGAATATTAAATACTACTGCAGAACTTATATAAAATAACCAAATCAAATAAAAAATAGGAAAAACATGATTCAGTTACCTGTTCTTAACCAGTCTTCAAAGCCTGACAGAGCCTCGTGGTTTATGGGCATGACGTTATGGGCTGACTGACAAGGTATCTGCAGATCTGGCCCAAGAGCACTTTCTGAGGTTTTATCCCTCGTGGGTTCCTCAGGTGCAAATCCATCATGCTGCGAAGCTCTGCCTTTGGCCATCCCCTTCCCTGTACTTGCTGCTCTCTTTCCTTGTTCTTCTCAGTGTTCATCACAATTAACAGGAGCAGCTTCTAACTTTACCCAACCAAAAGTATTAACCCCTATCAGCGAACATTACACTAATGGACACCCCTTCCAGGGTTACTCAGGGGATGACATGACAGGCAAATAGAAGTACTAGAGAGGGACCTAACACACACACAGGTCGATGAGCTCCCACGGGAGGTGGACCTCAGCCACCCCACATGGAAGATGAAGCCATTCCGTGGTCAGAGGCACCACTAATGTTTTGCCAATCATTACAGTGCCTCTGAAAAAGAGAAAAAAAATTCTACATTAGAACATGGCTTCTTACCTAGCTATATTAATAAATAAATATGAAAACACATAATATATGAAAATATAACTATAATTAATATCATACATTTAAAAATTTATTAAGACTTAATTAAATCTTTAAAATAATAAGCAAAGCTAAAAGTGTTAGGCTTATTTTAAGAATTATCACCCTCTCTTTCTTGTCATGCCACACCCTACGTAGAGGAATGACCATGTAAAATGTAACCCAAGAAATTGCATCCCACACATGAAAATAATTTGTCTTCATATTCAACTGAGGTCAAGTTTTAAGATAGCTACAATAGTGAATCAGTAGTGGACTTACATATGATTGGCATCTTCATATCTAGACAAATTTGTAGTTATGTCAAAGATACAGGAAAATACCAGCCTTTAAATGTGTGAAAATGAGGGGGGGTTACTTTGATTTCTAACCATATTTCAAAAATATGTTTTCAATGTACTAGAAAGTCATTCAAGAATAATTTTTCTTGTTTGGTTACCAGTAGCACTACATTTTCTCCCCTCTATAAAACAGTCAATAAGTTTGAATTTTTGTGGATAAACATTGTTCTGCATAGTATTCATAATGAAAGATACATTCATTGTTTAATATGTCACATGTTTCATATAATCATCCCCAATATAGAAACACCAGACTAGCAAATGCTAAGTGTGAATAGCAATACCCAATAATAGCACCACTATTAACAGCATGAGACTTGTAAAGTAAATATGGATCCAAAAAATATTAATTCAAATACATTTCTGGAACAAATCAACCTATAACTTGGTGGTTGCTATTTCACCGTAAAATCTAAATGCTGTTCAAAAGTTTATAACATTTGATCTCTGAAGTGTATCAAAATAAAGAAAATTTCATTTAATAGAGAAGGATATGATAAAAATCAGGAGGCAGGAGGAAGCAAGGTTTTTCAGGAAATTTTGAGAAATTACATTTTAAAAAATGTCATACTCATCATGTGTGCAATTTTAAATGTAATTTCATTTGTACTGTACAAATCAAAATGAAATTCTGGGCATGTGTAGAATGGCAATCCCATTCAATTTTCAGCCAATGCTCACTCAAACTTGTAATCATTGTTTTATAATAAACAACTTTTGATACAAAAGATAAGTGACACTGAGTTTAACAGGTCATGATAATATAGGTAGTTAAACCAACTAGTTTTGCCACATATGCTAATGGTTCTCCTGGGCGAGGAAGAACAAAAAAAATACAATAAATGTTAAACATGAACCTTATGTAACTAAAACCGAATGTGTAGGAACCGTTATGCAAAAGTAAAAAAACAGAAACACGTTGAGTGCAGAAACTGTCATGGGTCAGTCACCCGTGTCAATTTCCAAACTGTACTTGTCATTAAGCAAAATGCACATGATACTGTTCCAGAATATGTAGTAATCTCAGGATGCCCATTAACTGAAACCTTATTCTTTCAAAAGGACATGATTTCTCCATAGTTAATAAAATAATACTTAAGATTTTCTTTTCAACATTGAACTAAACTAATTTACTTTATTCTGGTGAGGATGCTGATAAACTATGTTGAAATTTCATCCATCTTACTGAAATCCAAACTTCCACCACCAAGCATCTCTTTTGCTGAAATGAAAGCATTACAATCCTTTCACACAACAGTAATCTCATTATTATTAAGTGCAACAAGGGGAATGCCACAGCTGTTATAGATTCTAAAAATTATAAAAGAAAAATCACTCATTTATTATGGGATTCATCAACTTATCAAGAGCTGAATTACAATCCCACTAACAGACAACTCAGAGAACTGAACTCATTACTAAATGAAGCCTTGAATGAGACACCACAGAAAAACTTGAAACTTATTTTGCTAGAACCCCTAGGTTCTATGGTTTACCTAAGATACATAAAGATATTCCTCTTTGTCCAATTGTCAACTGCACTGATTCACCTACTTACTGAATAGCCAAATTTTTAGCAGACTTATTGAAAGTTCGGACTGGCAACTCCACTCATTGATAAAAAATTCTTTCAATTTTCTAGATAAAATGAATCTTTTTAATACAGCCCAGTGATATAAAGATCAGCTTTAATATACAATCTCTTTTCACAAATGATACATTACATTTACTTTCAGAAGCATTTCCTTAATATATAGTGAAATTATTCGACTTTGTTATGCACTCTGAATATTTTATTTGTCAAAACAAGTTAACCACAATCGGAAGTCCACCCCCCCCACCTGCATACCTGTTAAATTTTATTTAGACCATTAGAAGACATCCTTTTCTCATCCATCATTTTGAGTTCATGATATAGATGACGCTGAGCTATATAATGACCCCATAATGAAGACATTACCTACTTTTTTTTTAATCTAATATAAACAATCTACATCCACAAATTAAATTTATGATGGAAATGGAAGAAAAAACAAATTGTCCTTTTTGTATCTTCTACTCCTCTGCTCACCATCATGTGAATTAATTACTTCTGTTTATCGAAAGCCTACTTTTACTGGATTCAACAGAAATTGAGTTACCATTCATCATTGAAGACTGGAATTATAACAACTTTATTGCGACATGCTCATACTATTTGTTCTACACCTCAACTATTGCAGTAGGAACTCTTAATCATCAAATGATATATGAAACTCAACAGCTTCTCAGAAAGGACCACACAACAGGTTAATTCCTATAATTCTAGCTCAAATAACAAGAAAACGGCATGCCGAGTTCCAATCCCAGACATACATCTCAGAATCCATTTCCAGAATTCTTAAAAAATACAATTTAGTGGCTACATTTCTTCTTATCAAGAAATTATCAGTATTGTTTCCATCTTCAAAAGAAAAGCAGTTCCCTTTAGCTCGCCCTGGTGTCTACCAAGTTCCTTGTGAATGTCATTGTTCTTTCTTTGATCAAATTGGATGCTCTGTAGAAATGAGAATACAAGAACACCAATCTTATATTAGCAACAGTAAATCTGAGAAATCTGGCTAGGCACAGAAATGGAATAGATACAAACCATTTACTTGCAGATACTTACTTTTTCAATATCTTATGGTCTGAAACATGCTTACTTCATCGATATCAGTATAAATTTGAATGTTGGTTTTAAAAAAGTGCTGAGGCCTAACTTCAACATCCGAATTTCAGAATGACTGCCTCTTTATTATCTAAGATATGGGAAGTTCTAATTCTAATCACACATTAACATTTAAAAAAAAAAATAAAAAGCTAATGAATAATTGACATTGCAATATTTCCTCAGTGATACCACTATCTTGTTTTATGTATAACATCATGTGGCTCTTACTTTTTCAAATCAATCCATTGTTATACTTTGTAAATAACTATTGTCACCACTGGTGATGGCCTGTAATATTCAGGCTTAAACACATTGCCTTAAAGAAATAGTATTATTTATTCCTTGTGATTTTCACGTTTATTTAAGAAACCTCTCATGGCCCAAGTATCTCTTAAACAACAATAAATGTAATGAGTTGCAAATGTCACAAAAAATTCAGAATTTATTACTGTTGTGCCATAGTATACTGCAATTCTTTATTCAGTATTTGGGGTTCACTGTAGGCAATTTTCTTCTTCTTCTTTTGTAATTTATAAAACAGTCTTCTAAAACCAGCCTTCACTAGTCATCTTTCTAGAAACATGAATTCTTCCAATTACTGATTACTGCTTTGTTCTAAGGTTATGTGCACCCCTACTCCTACTACTGTTCATTGTCAGTAAAGTCTGACTGAAATTGGTGAGGAGGTGGATAAGTATTAAAGTATAAGCATTAAAATTAAAGACTATTGCTAGTAAAACAGCAGGACTAATAATGATTCAAGGAAAAACAATTAGAGAATTACTGTATTTCTGAATTGACAATTCTAGAAAGAAGTTCTGAATTAGAGTACAGATATCCTTACCTTCATAAAGAGGGCAATTTAATACATAGAAACTGGTTGCTGGAGATTTCTTAAAGAAAACAACAAATATGAAATTCTCAATGGAAGTTGTAAACGAAGTCTATAAATAAATGTCTTTAATATGTTAACTGACTGTCTTACATCATTGAACAAAATGAAAAAAAAAAAAAAGTATACCATATACCATAGGCAGCAGTATGCTGCTTATGGTATACTTTACACATACCGAGTATATGTGTTGCAAAGTGGATGGCAGCCAGGAGACAGATCTGGAGCTGGAAGGAAATGTCATCAGGAAGGTCAGTGACTTTAGATACTTAGGTTCAACAATGAAAGAGGATGGTGAGGCTGAGAAGGAAGTGGGATGCAGGATACAAGCAGGATGGAGGAACTGGAGAGAGATGGCTGGAGTGTTATGTGATAAGAGGGTGCCGATCAATCTAAAAGGCAAATTTACAGGACAGTAGTGAGACCAACTATGATATATGCTTTGGAAACTGTGGCCCTGGCGAAAAATAACATCAGCAGGATGGAGGTAACAGAGATGAGAATACTCAGGTGGATGTGCAGTGTGACCAGAAAGGATCACCTGAGAAATGACTATGTAAGGGGAACAGTGAAAGTTACGAACTTAGGAGCAAAGATACAGAAGGCAAGGTTGAGATGGTTTGGTCATGTGATGAGGAGGGAGAAAGAGTATGTGGGGAGAAAGGTCATGCAGATGGATGTGCAGGGGAAGAGGAAGCGTGGATGGCCAAAGAAGAGATGGAGGGAGATGGTGGTGGAGGAGGACTTGAGGATGAAGACCTTGAATGTGGCTACAGCCTAAGACAGGAAGTTGTGGAGGAGACTCACCACAAATAGCAACCCTACTTAAGTGGGAAAAACTGCAGAAGAAGAAGCAGCAGCATGCTATGTCTACAGTAATATCAACAAATCAGCTAGAAATTTTGAAATGTGCAAAATCTTAATTCATAGTTAAAATTAGATGTTAAACAATTAATATTCACTGGTTAATGAAATTCCCACATTATGAAAGTTGCTTTTTCAAATGTTCATGTCCCATTGAATGGCACCTTGTATTTTTATGAGACAAAAATTGCAATGAAAGAGAGGGTATAAGTTTAAGATTGCAATCCCACACTCTTTCCCCCCAAAATCACTCCTTATAAATTTAAGTACTTTCTAACACTCTACATCAGATTGAACTAAACCAATAAAATTAAAACTAATTGTTATCATTTTCGATGTTCACTTAACAAAAATAGGACGATAATCTCTGAGCACCTCAATAATGTTTTTTTTTTTGAAAAAATCACTGTTTTTGAAAATCTTTTTATATTTCACAGATTTTATTTTTCTACATCTGGAGCTTTTATTTTTCTCGACAAACATAAAAATATTTAAAAACTGCATGCAGTTCTAAAATGACACTATGCAAAAATTTTTCAAACAGTAAAAAAAAATTCAGTACAAGCACATGGGGGAGAGAAAGTTGAAATAGTTAGACAATGAACAAATTTTCAATCAATCTGTGTAATATCTCAAGATATTATCATATTTTACAGCAGTTAAGTAAAAGATATTACTGAAATGAATATCTAAAAATAAAATAAAACTATCTTTTGCATTTTTAAGCTGAAGAATAAATTTATTTACGTTAAGGGATATTACATCCCATATTGTTTCTTAGCCAAATAAGAAACTCAAAGTTTCACGCCAAATATAGAAACTATAAAAAGTTCGGCGATTCCAAGCGTAAGCAAATACCTGGATAGTGCAACACTTGACTCATTTTAGTAGTGCAAACTGAGGCAACTCATAGTAAGGGTGGAGCAAGCTCCGATCACTATTCTTGGTATTTATCCATAATGTGAACTTGGCTCCTAGGAGCTGTATTACTGTTCTACATTATGTGAGAAGGCCACTACCCAGACCGGTTTTAACCTTTGTTGAGGTCTCATCAGTGAGTAGGTAGACCTAGTTAATACCAAGTTTGTAGCAAACAGAACTTACATCCCTTCTATGAGAATTGCCAAGAAGGTGTCCTAATAAATTACTAATTATATGAAGAGCCAAAGGCTTCAATTCGGCGACATGAACTTATTTAAGTTAAGGGATATTACATCCCATATTGTTTCTTAGCCAAATAAGAAACTCAAAAGAGTTTCATGCCGAATGTAGAAACTATATAAAGTTCGCCGATTCCAAACGTAAGCAAATACCTGGATAGTGCAACACCTGATCCATTTGGTAGTGCAAATTGGGGCAACTCATAGTAAGGGTGGAGGAAAGCTGAAGAATAAATTTTTTCTGAAATATTAGTGTGTATATATATATATATATATATATATATATATATATTTGTGGTAATTTAAAAATCAAGCAGTCAATCTCAAAATAAGACAATATTGCATTTAACATCATCTGCTCTGAATAACACAGAAGAAACAACAGAATAATATATCTAAAACTGCAGGCATTATGACATCTTATATTAGAATTTGAGGGGGGGGGGGATGTGATTCTTGACTTCTTATTTGCTGCAGTAAACATTAGTAATGGATTATTTTCAATGTCAACACCTTTATGATATGTATGCTCAAGGAGTATAAAGGATGCTATGATAATGGCATATGAAAAGTTTACACTATTTTCCTTCAAATTAATTTATCTGTAAGGAAGCCAAGGGGGTAAGGGATAATTTTCTTTACAGGGAATTATTCCAGGGTAAAGATATGCACAATACATCTCTATTACAGAGACCTAGCCTCTTCTTTACCAAGACTGCACTGCGTGGTGAGGAGTCACATCCTTCCAGAGGTGCCCCCGTTTTCACAGAACAGTGCAGATCTAGACTGGAAAGTCAAAAAATATTCCAGAGGAAGGCAATGGCAAACCACCTCTGTACCTTGCCAAGAACATTCCATGAACATGCCAAAAATTAGAAAGTACGATATGGTGCTGGATGGTAAGACCCCCCCCAGGCCTGAAAGCATCCAACATGCAACTGAGGAAGAACACAGGGCTTCCACAAGTAGAACTAGTTTTTATGATGTGTCCAGGTCAAACCCAGAGGGAAGCTTGGTCACGGATGTTGCTGGTTGGAAAAGGGAGGCTACCTGTTTCACAAAAAACTACAGGATTGGAACGTGGAATGTTAGAAGTATGATCCGAGGTAAGCTGGAAATAATAAAGATGGAAATGGAGCGCAAGAAGCTGGATATATTGGGAATAAGTGAACTTAGATGGACAGGAATGGGCCATTTTCAGTCAGGGGACTATATGGTGTTTTACTCAGGACATGAGACAAGTCGAAAAAATTGAGTATCTTTCTTACTCAGGAAAAAGATGGCTAGGTATGTACTGGGTTATAATCCAGTGAGTGACAGAATCATTTCTCTCAGAGTGAGTGGACATCCAATGAATATGACCATCGTTCCGGTTTATGCACCTACTACAGAGGCATCAGAAGAAGACATTGAAGAATTTTATGGCAAGTTACAAGATAGCTGCAGCACCAAAGCGAGATATATGGCTACTTATTGGAGATCGGAATGCAAAAGTGGGAGAGACTGAGGAACAAGGAATAACAGGTCATTTTGGTTTAGGTATTCATAACACTGCAGGGAAGAGACTGAATTTTATGCAGAGAATTCTTTGTTTGTTGCTAACACCTGCTTTAAACAGCACAAAAAAAAGATTGTACACATGGATATCACTGATGGACAACACAGAAATCAAATTGACTATATACTTGGACAAAGAAGATGAAGAAGTGCAATTCAGTCTGTCAAGACTTTTCCAGGTGCAGACTGTGGAACAGACCATCAGTCATTAGTGGCTACGATACATGTGAAACTACGAAAACTGAAAACAATACAAATGTCTATCAGATATGATCTTGGAAATTTTTTACCCCAGTCCTGAAGATACTTTCAGGTGCAAACTTTGTTTGCTCACACTTGGATAAAGGATTAAACTAATTTTATTATTACGATCTTGGAAACATATCAGTATTCTGTATGCTAATACTGAATACAATATTAGCATACAGAACAGATTCAACACACTCAATTTGTGTGAAAGAGAACCAGATGAACTATGGGAAGAGATTAATAAACAGAAGAGGTAGACCATACAGAGAATGGATAGACAATATAAAAGACTGGTGTGGAATGGGTGTACAAAAACTGCGACACTGTGCACTGGACAAAGAAAGGTGGAAGAAGATAGTGAAACAGGCATCAGACATCGACGGGGAGCGAGCCCATGGTTCGTGATGATGATGATGAAAGAAGAATATTCCAACAGTTTGTAAGAAGAAGTCCAAATGGCTGTCAGAAGATGCTATCAAAACTGCTCAAGAATGGCTGTCAGAAGATGCTATCAAAACTGCTCAGGAAAGGAGGAAAATGAAGACCACAGGAAATTTGCAGGAAGTACGGCATTTGAATGCAGAGTTTCAACGACAAGCCAGGTGAGACAAGTTAAAATACTTTAACCAGGAATGCCAACAAATAGAAGACCAAAACAAGAAAGGAAAAACAAGAGATCTTTTCAAAAAGATCAGAACTAACAGGGAAGTTTAGTGCCAAGGTGACAACGTTGAAAAGTAAACACAAAGGATATCTTACAGAAGCTGCAGACATCAAAGAAAGATGGAAAGAGTTTACAGAAGCCCTTTACAGAAAGGACTCCAAAATTACTGAGAAATTTGAAGAGCAGGATTATACACAGGAGCCAGTACCACTGGAGAGCGAAGTGAGGTGAGCACTGCAACAGCTATCCAGTAAGAAAGCACCAGGAGGAGATGGAATACCCATTGAGCTGCTCAAAGCCCTGGGAGAAGAGGCAGTTAAAATTTTAACAGATCTATGTCAGCGAATTTGGATCACAACTACATAGCCTAGGGAATGGAAAGAATCAGTTTATATACCTTTATTGAAGAAAGGCGATGCAAGAGAGTGCGAAAATGACAGAACTATAGCACTGATTTCTCATGAAAGTAAAGTCTTATTTAAGATCATTCAGAAAAGACTGGAACCATTCATGAAGAGAGAAATGCCAGGTGAACAGGCAGGATTTCAAAAAGGCAGAGGAACAAGAGATCAAATCACCAATGTGAGATGGATAATAGTAAGAGCACAGGAATATCACAAGAATGTCTACCTTTGTTTCATTGACTATAGCAAGGCTTTTGACTCTGTAGATCATGTGAAACTGTGGAATGTGTTAAGAACAATGGGAGTACAAGAGCAGTTCATTATCCTTCTGAGGAATCTCTATTATGAACAAGACGCTACTGTCCAAACAGATCTTGGAGAAACTGAGTATTTCACAATAGGTAAAGGGGTGCGACAAGGATGTATTTTATCTCCGTACCTGTTTAACTTGTACAGCGAATACATTTTAAGAATGGCAGGGCTGGAGAAGTTTCCAGTTGGAATTAAAATTGGTGGAAAAATATTAATAATTTGAGGTATGCAGATAATACACCTTGCTAGCAGAATGCAAAGAAGATTTGAAAGAACATATTATGAAAGTTAAAGAAGAAAGTGCTAAATGTGGTCTTAAACTTAATCTCAAAAAGACAAAAGTTATGGCAACATGTGAACTTAAAATGATTTTAAAATAGATGGGGAGAAAATGGAAGCAGTTAACAATTTTGTGTTCCTAGGATCCCGAATTGATAAAGATGGTTATTGTACCGAAGAAGTTAGAAGATTATTACTTGGAAAAAAAGCAATGACAAATTTAAGCAAGATCTTTAAAGATAAAGATATTAGCCTCACGACAAAAATCAGAATCGTGAAAGCAATGGTATTCCCTGTGGTGCTGTATGGATGTGAAAGTTGGACCCTGAGAAAGAGTGAAAGAAGGAAGATAGATGCATTTGAATTATGGGTTTGGAGACGCTTACTAAGAATACCATGGACTGCAAAGCAAACCAATAAATCAGTGATAGACAGAATAAAGCTAGATTGCTCCCTTGAAGCTATGATCATCAAGCAAAAATTGTCATACTCCGGACATATTATGCAAGCAAATGACAGTCTGGAGAAGATGATGCTTGCTAAAGTTGATGGAAGCAGGAGAAGAGGAAGACCAAAAATTAGATGGGTGGATGGAGTTAAAGAAGCAATTGGAGTGCGCTTGGAGGTTCTGAAAGACATGGTCAGGGACAGATTGGAATGGAGAGTGTATGTTCGTGGAATCGCCAGAATTCGGAAACGACTCGCTAGATCATAACAACAACAAAGGAAGCCAATATTCAGAGATCATATATTTCTGTCTTCAAAGGCACTTCTAACTACATTAATCCAACTAGATCTTGGGTTTGCTCTGAATTTCTTTTTTCTTTCCTGCCACCAACCACCTGCTTTGTTAAACTTTCCTCCCATACTACATGAATTAGCTCAGCTAACACGTTCCTGAAAATGCTAATGATGTGAAGTCCCTTTCTATCTTAATTTTTAATGTGATTCTGCCATTAATGGCATCTGTTCACTTCTGCATTTTTTCTCATAACTGTTATGTTTGTGGTCTAGTCTTTGATTAACTATTTTACTTCTGATCAAGCCTCAAGATCTGCAAGTTAAAACTGGTTTGAACACAGTCTTGTACAGCTCATTTAGTGCTTGAACTAATTTCCCTCTTATTCTATATAAATGTATTAATTCACATGCACTTATTCTGTTGTCTATTTCAATAGTTAATTAGCCATCTTTAGTAAAACCTTTTACTTCTGAAAATTTGAAGTAAAAGCTTTTATTTTTGAGACATTTTGGAAGTAGAAGTTAAATGAAGAGCCTACTGAAGTAGTAAAATGCTGAAACATTTTACTTTTTCAATAGATTCTCCATTTAGAATGCAGCTGACATTTTCAATTCCTGCCTATTTATACAGACTACTGATTTTCAGAATAAATATGTTATAGCAGTTATTCAATTTAGTTAAGGAATCTCACAGACCTGTACTGGATTTATTAAGAGTACAACATCTGCATAACTCAGTAACGAGCTAAGATTAACATCTCTAATTTTAATATCAGGTTAAAGCTACGTTTCTTCATAACATGATCAAAATAGATGGTGAATACAGTAGAGATAATGTACACCCTTGTCTCACACCTGATTTTACATCAAACCATCACCTTATAGTACTAGTATTTACTGACTGCATTCCTCCTTGATTTTTTTATATTTTATTTTTTTACAAACTATTCTGTCACTTCTCGTTTCATTTAATAATCTTTCAAATTAATCTGGACATCTAGTATATCTTTATCTTCAGTTTTCATATCACCTTTATCAGCTCTGTTTCCTTTTACAGTATTCTTTCCTCCATTTCTAAGCTTCTTCAATAGCTTCCAAAACATTTTGCCAAGTTTGTGATGTTTATCTTCTACATTCTTAAAAAATTAATACCTGCTATTTTTTTTTATATGATTCTACTTGGCTTTCTTTCTTACATTTTTCTCTGTATTTTCTCAGAAAACATGCCAACTTTGTGATGTTTATCTTTCTGAAACTTTCATTATGCTTTCATAATTTCCATGACTTTCTCTAACTTCCTGAGACCACCATGAAGTTCTGATTTTACTTCAGGCAACTTCACCACATGCTGCTCTGGCTGAATCAATGTTTTCTTCTGAGTTTGCTATTAATTTTCCAGTCTTTCCAACTGTAATTTTTCCTTGAATAACATTTCATATTTGGGTCTACATTTGTCTCTGAAAGCTGCTCCACTTTGATTATTTTTAAAACTTTTGCATATATAGCAATACCTTAAATATTGTGGTTAATTGTGTTCCCAAAATATTATGTGCTAACTATGCTGAGAAGAGCATTAATTTAATGGATTTCAGCAATGTGTTCCACACAGATAATTATTGGTGCAAAAATTAGATCCTTAACAGGCATTAGTTGTTGTAATGAAACAATTTAACACGATAAAAATAGACTAATATATTTTAGCAAACAATGCCTGAAATTTGGGGCAGTCTCATGCAACCAAATTTGTTGAGGTTTGGATTGTTTCTTAGGGCTGAGGCTGATTCCATGAATAGCCTTTCGTATTTGAATTTACTACGGTATATTATCATGGCTTTCTTCCACTGTATTCTATGGCAGGTATCCAGCGCATGGTCTGCAAGACCATTGGCTGTACTGGTGAAAACGGATGTAGTCCTTTGTGTTCTGAAATTCTGATATTAGCTGTCCTGCATGTTTGGCCAAAGTAGGACAGCTTACAACTGCAAGGGACTTGGTATACACCAGGTAGGTCTAGGGGGGGGGGGGGGGGGGGTCTTTAGTGGAGAGGATAAGGGATGCCAATTTTTTATAAGGTCTGTAACAAGAAGTTAAGTCATGTTTTTTTAGGATTTTTGTAATTTTTTCCAAGGTGCCTCGGATATAGGGAATGGTGATAGAGTTAGAGTAATCCTTGTTGTGAATGGGGGGGGGGTATTGGTTACAATATATTTTGGATTTTTTGGGGGGGTAGCCATTGGCTAAGAAAGTGTTGAAAATGTGGTTTAGTTCTGTGGGTTAGGGCATTGTCATTGGAACAATGACAATGCCCTAACCCACAGAAAGAAGTTTAGACCTGTTGTGTAATGTCTTAATGACTCCATATTGTTCTGAGGGAGGGGGGGGGGGGGATTGTTGGTGAATGCATCTGCCTGTATGGATGGGTTTTCTATAAACTGAGAAAACCAAGGTTCCATCAAGCTGGCAGGTGACTAGTGTGTCTAAGAAAGGAAGGCAGTTTTTTTTTTCTTCTTCCAGGGTGAACTTGATTCTGGGGTGTTGGTTGTTTTAAGTCTATTAGGAAGGAGAGGAGTGCATCGGAGCCATGTGGCCAAACAGCGAACACATCATCAACATAGCGAAGCCATATGGTTTGGTTTTTGTGGGGCAGAGTTTAAGGCTTTCTCTTCAAAAGTCTCTATATAAAAGTTGGCCAAGGGTGGGGAGAGTGGAGAACCCATGGATGTCCCCTCTATTTGTTTGATGAATTTTCCTTGCCAAACAAAATAGCCTGAGTTCATTGTGAACTGAAATAGGGCTGTGATATTGGGAGGAAATTTAGCTTGGATTAGCTCTAAGGATTCTATGAGTGGGACATTTGTGAATAGGGAGGAGACATCAAAACTGATCATTATGTCAGTGTGTTTGAGTGTAAGGTTTTCTATGCTGGCTTTGAAGTGGGCTGAGTTTTTTTGTGTAAAGGTGTGTTGCCAGTACATTGTGTGAGGGCTTTGGCCAAATGTTTAGCTAGTGGGGGAATCAATGCCATCCCCAATGGGACATAATGGCACATTTCCTTTGTGTATTTTTGGGAGTCCATATATACGGGGGGGGGGGGGGGTTATGGAGTTAAAATATTGGAAGTGTATTAAAATTTATTTTAATGGATATTTTATTGTACATTGTAATTTCCTTAAACTATTTAGCAAGAATGTATAGCCAACGTCTAAGCCTTTCCACGAGAAAAACTGCATTATAGTGAAACTAAAACTGTTTGAAACCACATTATGTAAGATATTACTGGCTTTTTCTTTTGAATAAGAAATTCACTGTTATCCTGTTCAAAACCAAATGGCAATTGTTTTCTATTTAAAATCTGTATAACTGTGTCAAAAATCAGCAGGTAGATACTGCTATCAACAATAAAATAGAGACTTCCTGTTTCTTGTGTCTTCTCTCTATGTGAATTTCTGCACGTTCATGTTGAAACATGGTGTTAGTAATGACTAGTCGATGTCCTGAATTTCTGATGAGCAGAAATTCAGCAGGAACTTTGCCATTATTAGCTTTGTTCTGTTCTCCAAATTTTTTCAAAATATTTCTGTCTGGTATTCATTTCCTACTCTATCAGATCACCAACAAAGACCAACTTTTCCTTATTTATTTAATTTTAATTTTTTTTTTTTTATCAGATACCTTCTCTAATGAATAAATGAAAAAAAAAAAAAAAAAAAAAAATTCCTTCCACCTCTTTCTTAAAAGAATCTTCTGCAAGACAATATGCTTGTATCCTGCTAGGAGTTTGAATAATTTTCTAGTTTTCATTTCCATTCTTTCCACTAAAATGAAGTGACATAAGTATACTATGCCCTGATACTAAAGTCAAAAACAATTTCTGCATTCTTTCACTAAAATGAATCACTATATTTTTTACTATATTATCAGGAAACAGGATACCTAAGTAAGGTATCCTGTTTCCTGATAATATAGTGAAAAACAGAAGATTGCAAATAGCTTCTATTAATAAAAAAAAAAAAAATTTACTTATTACTTGGGAATAGATACTGACATTTAATTTTGAAGTAGATATAAAATTTAATTATCAGGAGGCTTCCAAATTTAAATTCATTTTTATCTTTTGTGCACAAATAATATATATATAACAAATATTAAACTTTTAAAAGATACTGAACTTTCTGATACAGGAAATTCCTAATAAAAGAGTTTAAGTTGTGGTCTCAAAGACTGCATCTTCATATCTCTTAATCCATTAATGGATTAAAAGCAGAGTAAGTTAATAGCATGCTAGTTTGTTTATCAAGGTTAACTATAGCTGTTTTCAAAGTACAATGCTGGATTACATTATATCTTTGCATTACTACATAAACTTTCAATGATGACCCAGATGTAATGGCTGGAATACAAATTCAGTACTTGCAAGATAAAGTTATTTTATTCAAAACGATAGCTTTTTCCTTCAATCATTATAATAAATCCAGTTTAGAAAAAAAATTCCCTCTCTTTTTTAGCATTTAACTCACAGCCCCCCCCCCCACCCCTTTATACATAAAAACACTCCTTTATCTGAGTGGCTCTAGCAAAGTAAATTCAGTTAGGAATAATCAATTGACATTGATTATTACATGAAACATGAAAAATTTGTTTACTGAGAAACAAATATTCCTATTATCTAAAAGGTTGTGATTAAGGCACAAGTTGACACGATTTGATATCAGTGCATTATGGCTAGATTACTTAGATGGAATAATAAGTGGCACAGAACATTTGAAATTACTTTAAACACAGCTAGTACCAGCTGTACTGCACTGATTGCTGCAGTGAGTCAAGCAAAAAGTGCCAGAAATAAATTTTCTTACATCTAATTTTGATTTAGTATTTTATCTTGTTCTTATATTTCTACACATTACTATAAACAAAGCAAAATGCATTCTGAATATCAATATTCATTTGAATACTATTCTTAAATATTGGGATATAAATGGTTCTTCTTACAAGTAACATTTATCTGTTTTAAACTATAAAGAAAACTACACCACTTTAAGAACTGGCCTCTTAAACTAGTACAAATCATTATCATGAGGGGATGATTTTTTTTTTCTTTTTTAAAAAAAAAAAAAAAAATTAAAGGGCACATTTTACACAGCTGCCATGAACTTCAGTCACAAATGCCTTCAAGAAAGTTATGGAATTTATTACATAAGAATGAAAAACTGAATTTCTTTTTAACAAAAAAAAATAAATAAATAAAGAAATAAAAAAAAGGAGAGGAAGAAAAAAGGAAGCGAGAAACAAATAAAATTACTAACCTAGACCTCGAGCTGCAACATCAGTCGCCACAAGAATTGGTGAGCGGCCAGTACGGAATTCTAAGGGACATAAACATTCTTTATATTTCTTTATGCTAACAATTAGCAAAATAATGTAAATATTATCAAATACTGTTTTTCATAATTTACTTTATTCAGTCAAATTATATGAGAATTAACTGTGAAAGAATTATAAGGGAAGCACAATTAATTACTAATTACTGTTACAGAAATATAACCAAGCAAATGACTGTACAGAATTTATCAAAGTAAAAGTGACTCTACATAGCATATGGGATTTGAAAATCTTTATCCATCATTTAAATAAATAGAGGATACCAAGAGGATAATGTATTTCATACATTTTCAAGTATGAAAATGAATTTTTCCATATACAGTTTCTTCACAAATATAAAAGTAAAGAACGTAATATAACAACACACAATCACACACTCACACCAAGGCTCCAGAAATCCACTCGCCACAAGCGAGTTATCAGAAACAAATGGCAAGTGAATTTTCAGACTCATTCTAAATGCATCATTATCTCATTCACTCCTAAGTTATTTGATCACGGGTGGCTGCCAAAGAATTTATTAAAGAAGTTTTATTTCCAAAGAGTTGAAAATAAAACTTCTGGATCCAAAATCTTTAATTCAAATACTATAGTGTTTCCTTTTAAATAATCACAAAAACTCACAATTTTAGTTCCAGGGTTTTCTCTAAAAGTTATAACATAAACCAATCATCTTCACTCTCTTCCGTCCTTTTATTTCCTTAAGGTTCAGAAGAAACTAAGTCATTAAAAACTCAACCTGATGTATTTTCTTCCTCCCAACAGTTGTGTCATCACTGCCAGCCATAATATAATTGATAAATTATGTTATGGCAATTATGGAAAAAAAACTTTAAATGTTTTTCTTTCTATGTGAAAGGCTTCTTATATATCTGCTACCAAGTTCAAAAAGTTCTCTAATTTCTCTCACAGCAGTATTATAGTGTTCTTTCACTACATACATACACCATTACCTGCACACTTCTGTTTTTCATTTGTTATGAAGCGAGGAAAATGAGTTGCCATTACATGCTATAGATACAGTGCTTTACTTGAAAACAGAAAACAAGTAAGGTTTTCATATCATGAATACATTAAAATTAAATTACAGTTATCTTTTCCAATAAATAAATTTTTAATCAAACCAGTGCATTCATCAAGTTCAATATTAACCTTACATATATACAGAATGCATGACATCATCATCATCAAATTCCTGATATGTACCCTCCTCGGGGGGGGGTGACAAATGATATTATTATATCATATTTGTATACCCCCTGAAGTTACATATCAGGAATTTGATGATGATATAATATGATACTACTAGAATAAAAAGTTAAACCATTACTAACTTCTGATCAATAATTTTCCTCCAAATTAATCTGTTATTTGTCAAGATTCCAATATTATCAGATCTTATATTTGTCTTTTAAGGCACTTTTTACTGTATCAACCCATCTACATCTTGGTCTTCTCTCTACCAACCTGGCAAAAAAACACTTGTTTTGCTAATCTTTCCTCTCCCATTCTGTTATAGTGACCATACACCTGAGATTAGCGCTACTATAGTACACACACAGATACGAGACCCTTCAACACTTCTGCACATATCAAAAGAAGGAGAATCCATTCCGATAATAGGGTAATCAATCCGTATTGTGGGATGAGTGTTTATTATTACACGTTGGAAAATTGACTTCTCTTTTCTGATCGTTAGTTTTTAAAGTAGTAACTATTTTGATTGTATAACAGTTGGCAAATTTTATGTATAAAACAAGCGATTTCGTGTGTTGGTGACCAACTGATACATTGCCTTATTTCTTTTTTCCCTTCAACATGAATTGATTCTTCTTGGCAGTCTGCCAAAGAGAACTTTCACTTCTGTGGTCAGACTATAACACATTCCTGAATCCTAATGGTAAGTTCTTTCCTAATATTCTCATTTTTAATGTGATACTGTCATTCACTCCACTAATCTATCTCAGAACTCTGATATCAAAGGTCTCTCGTCTTTGATCAGGTGTTTTATTTCTAACCCAACTCTCAGATCCATAAGTTGAAATTGGTTTGAAACACCATCTTGTATACAGCTAATTTAGTGTTTTGACTAATTCTCTCTTATTACACATAAATTATTCAGTTGACTTCCTAAGATACCAGCTTTGTTGATTCTGTTGTCTATTTCCACAGTTAATTTACCATCTTCACTAAAAATTGTGCCTAAATAGCTGAAAAGTTTTACTTGTTCTATAGGTTCACCATTCAGGACACCGTTGAAATTTTCAATGTTTCTGCCTATTTTCATTGCCTTTGTCTTGCTATTGCTTTTCATACCAAATTTATTACAACAGTTATTCAATTTAGCCAGGAAATCCTGAAGAGTTATACTGGATTGATTCAGAAGCATAACATCATCTGCATAAAGTAAAGAGCTAAGATTAACATCACCAATTTTGATATCAGATTTACAACCACTTTCCTTCATAATGTGATCCATATATATATATATAATGAACAACAGTGAAGATAATATGACACATCTTATTTTACCTCAAACCATCTTCTTGTACCTCCTTCAAGTCTGACTGCTGACTTACAGCTTAAAAATTATAGCTAATAAAAGTTGACCAGCTCTCAGATATGAACTGTAGACTAAAATACAAAAACATTATTCAAGAAAAAATGAGAGTTTGAGAAGAGGAACCAAACCTTGATGATTCAGTGGCAAGCCCTGAAGAAAATGCTGATTGATTCACCCAGAAGGTGTGCTGAGTTTATCTGCAAGGATAGAAAAATTAGAACTCCATAGTGAACACAGGAAGTTAAAGAGGCAGTGAAGAAAAAGAAGAAAGCATATCAAAAGTACCTGTCAAATAAGTCAGCGTCTAAGACTACCTAAACAAAAGTCACGGGAAGACGTTGGTAAGAACAGAGAAAATAAATATCAAGAAGGTGGCAAGATATTCTGGAGGTTGTTGAAGAAGCTCAAAAAGGAGGAAAGAGTACTGTAAAAGGAATTAGAGATGAAAAAGGTGACTTGAAAACTGGAGAAAAATATATCCTTAAAGTATAGAGTAATTACTTAAAAGAATTGCTAAATGAAACAAGCAGTGATAGTACAGTGGTAAAAAAAATACTCAACAGACATGCAGTGAATACATATCCATACTTGAAGTGGAAAAATCCATCGAAGGCCTGAAATGTGGAAAGGCAGGAGGAGTAGATGATATTCGACCAGAATTTCAAGTATGGCATTTAAAAGTCTTACAGTGGCTACACTGCATAGCTCACAGGACCTACACAGAGGGACGAATTCCAGTTGATTGGAGTCGCTCTTAGTACCCATATATAAAAAGGGAAATAAAACTAAATATGAGAATTACAGAGGTATTTGATTACTGAGTGTTCCTGGTAAGATATATGCAAGTATACTTGAGAAACACTTGAGAAGAATTGTGGAAGAAAAGCTTGGTGAAGAACAAGCTGGATTCCCACCAAATAGAGGCTGTCAGGATCAGATTTTCACTTTATGACAGATAGTCGAGAAATCAACAGAATATAACAAAAATCTGTATTTAAGTTTTGTAGATCTGGAAAAGTCACATGACAAGGTGCCAAGAGGGAAGCTATTCGATATGCTACAGTTATATGATGTCAGTGAGACATTATATCAAGCAATACTTAGCCTTTGAGATTTAAGTCAGCAGTTGGAATTGAAGAAAGTACAGGAAGATGGTTTAAGTTAAATCTGGTGTCAGACAAGGATGTACATTATCCCTCACTGTTATTCATTATCTATATGGATCACATTATGAAGGAAAGTGGTATTAAACCTGATATCAAAACTGGAGATGTTAATCTTATCTCTTTAATTTACACAGATGATGTTATACTTCTAAATAAATCCAGTACAAGTCTGCAAGATTACCTGACTAAATTGAATAACTGTTGTAATAGATATGGTATGAAGGTCAGCATTAAAAAGCCAAAGGCAATGAAAATAGGCAGAAGTAGTGAAAATATCAACTGTATTGTGAATGGAGAACCTATAGAACAACTAAAATATTTCAGCTACTTAGGCGTGATTTTTAGTGAAGATGGTAAATTAAATATAGAAATTGACAACAGAATCAACAAAGTTGGTATGGTAGGAAGTCAAATGAATAAATTCATATGGAATAAAAGAGAAATTAGTCAAAACATGAAATTAGCTGTATACAAGACAGTGTTCAAACCAATTTTAACTTATGGATCTGAGAACTGGGTCAGAAGTAAATCACTTGACCAAAGACTAGAGACTGCATATATGAGAATCCTGAGAAAGATTAAGAGCAAGAACAGATGGCATCAATGTCAATATCATATTAAAAATGAGGATATTAGGAAAGAACTTGACATTGTCAGCATCCAGGAATGCATCAGCAGAGCTAATCTCAGGTGATATGGTCACTAAATAGAATGGGCGAGGAAAGATTAGTAAAACAAGTGTTCTCTTCCAGGTTGGCAGGAAAAAGGCCCAGAGGAAGACCAAGATATAGGTGGATTGATGCAGTAAAAAGTGTCTTATAAGATAGAAATATAGATCTGGTAATGTTGGAGTTGACAGGTAACAGACTGATTTGGAGGAAAATTGTAGATAGGAAGTTAGTAATGATATAAATTTTTTATGTAGTACTATCATATCCCGTACATCAAATTCATCAAATTCCTACCATGTACCCCTTGAGGGTACATGGTAGGAATTTGATGATGATGATGATACAGGATGGTTATAATTTTTTGTTTTTACTTTTTAATATTTCTGCATTGCATTACATGTTCATTCTTTGCATATGTGTTTGACATGATGAAGTCTATTCCGAAAGGTCAGGGAACGGAGCGAGGGAATCCCACTTATGAAAATTTTGACTTGTTTAAGGAGTTACAGAAAACAGTCTAATTACATATGTTGAGGAGTGCGTGTGTTTATGTGTATATTTGTCTATAAACATGCACGAATTAATGAGAATCACAAACTCCCAATGCAGAATTTGAACCCCAAGCCTATTGGCTATTTTTCGCTAACCACTTGTCCAACCAGCTTGATATGAAGCATATTTTATACCCATCAAACAGTAGACAGAAAAACTATTATCCAGTGAAAAAGTGAAAGGATATTCTGGAGATCTACATGCACTCTACAGAACACACGTAAGAATTGAAGCAAGTATAGGAAGATGGTTTAAGTTACAATTATACTTAGAAAAAAGAGTTCGATACATGTAAGAAAAATCAGTATTTATTACATCTCCTATGCATTTTGTTAACTGTAACATGAACATCATTCAGGGAAAGTGCAAAAGAACTGGTTAGAACATTCAAAATATGAACACAAGTCAAACATCAGGAGTATGCTTTCACGTTTTGGTTGCAGTTGAGTGAACAGGAGAGAACACTATTAAAGTTCCAGTTGTAAACAGGTGTAGTTGTGTAATTCAATATTAATGAAAATATAAAAAAAATGAACCATTTATGATTATTTACTTCCCGAAACTTCACATAAGAATTGGAGATAGGTATGTACTCTGTTGAATTAAAATTAGGGTGAAAGAAGATGCAGGTTTTCACATGTTTCAATAAATACACAATCAAATTTAAATCTACTATAACATAAAATGTTTGTCTGATCTCAATGAATGTCTAGTGTCGATTCCATGAGAGGCAAGGCCTACTAAACCCTCTGATTTTAGAAACTTATGTTATAATGATGTTCTTACATTCTGATCTCAGCAAAATGACCAGTTTGCTATTGACAGGTACAATGTACTTGATAAACACTAGGTAAGGAGAGTGGAGGCAATTTATCTCTGTGATAGGAAAGAAGATTACTTTCATGATGGTTTGAAAGTGGCATACAGATTGTATTTGCAGAGAATATTTGCTTTTGTACCTGTATAAGGTGAAATCTAAAGAACAAACTGTACATGCTCTGTACGAGACTTTCGAAATTACCCGTACTTTGTGCCAGATAATAATGTGAAGCTGGGTGGATATATACCTGCCAGTGAGGGAAGGCTTCATGTAAATGGAAAATTCAATATTACCTGTACAGTTACAGGTTATTAAGGCATTCAGAAAGGGAAGACTGGATTCACGTTCAATAGCGAACTTGATGAGGATGTATAAAGAGTTTATTCTGTCCAATAATTGAAGTAATTCTAATTCTGAATGGGCCAGACAAACATATCAACAAAACATAGCCAGATATGAGGCTGAAGAAAAATGCCTTTTAAAAGCAAGATTTCTAAATGCTCATGTAAAGTCATCAGCAAAAGTAGGTGACATAGGGCTATGCCATCACTTTAATTAAAGTTTATTCTGTCCAATAATTGAAGTAATTCTGATCCCAAATGGGATTAGAATGCAATTTATTCTACCATGTGAAGTATACTTTACCGATGATAAATTTAAATAATTTAATGTCACCAGGAAAATTATCTTCTAAAAAGAAGAGTTTCTTGGAAAGTCATATCTGTAAATAGAGAAACCATATTAAAAAAAAAAAAACATTAATTTCAGAGTCCAGCAAACGAATATCCTTGGGAATAGAATTCATAACTTTTACGTTTAACTAGAATAGGTTTGCTGGATAATATATCAAAAGGAACTGTCCGTTGCTTCAGGAGAAAACCATTTATTTCTTATCACTTTTATTTTAAAAGAAATTCATCCATTAATTTTGGAATATCTGTTTCTATCATACTGCTCTTTTCCCCATTTTTGGCTTAAGAAATGTTCTTTCCTTTTAAACTGTATTTCTCTAAAATTCAAACTTTCAGAACCTATTATGTTCTCATCAACACTACAGCTGTTCTATTTTTCTCTCTGACTATATCAACTTCCTCTTCAGAAACAGAAACTCGAAGCAGGTGCACTACTGCCTGGCACAGAACATGGCAGTGAAAATGAAAGTAAAATCGCCACTTTGATGTTGTAAATGAGACAACAGTCCTTTATTAGACTAAAAACCTCATTAGAAAGTTCAATGAGAGTACAATTAGATACTCTCATACCTAATTGTATGCGGGTATCAATTCTACCTGCAAAAAAGACGGTACAGCCATATTTAAAATAATTATAATACCGGATAAAAACTCACATGATATATTTTATCTAGTATTAGAATTATTTTAGACGTGTAGTTTGGGTCCTGTTCATATGTATGTTTTCCTGATGACTTCGAAACACTGGGTGTTATTTGGTTAATAATAAGTAACTGCTCTAACGTGATTTTTTTGTCTCCATAAATCCTACATAATGAATGCTGACCATTGTAACTTTGAAAGAAAGAATCGATTCTATTATAGCTGGTACCAATATGGATGTTTTCATAACTAACTGCACAGCTCATATCACTGTTGTAGGTAAAGAGAGGCCAATAGTATGGACTCATAACATGATACAAGTGATTAAAAGTTTTTTATAGTTGGCAGCCACACCAAGACAGGTTGTTCAATGTTCTCTTTTTAAATCAACTTGTTTTGAATGTTCAGTTAAACAGCATTCCAGTTCTAGGTTACTCATTTCTTTCATGGTGTTTGTTGAGGTCATCTGGTGGTTTGATTCAATCAATTCTTTGTTGTTGTTATAAACAGTTTGCTATCTCTTATCCATACATATTAAAATGCTCCACTTGTTCTCTTTCTGTTTTGCCTGTGTTCCTTTGATCAAGTGATTAATCACTTAATCAAAGAATTATTGGATGAGAACAGCTCGATCATTGTTTTCTCATTGGTGAGTATTTTGTGGGCATTAATGATGTCCTCTGTTACAACTTCTAGTGGATTCATTAATTTTTTTGGTTATGATATGTATCTTTCTGTAATAATAAATGTATATTTTGAATAATTCTGGTCTCTTCTCAAGTTCATTATGATATATTGTCAGCACATTCTTCTTCTTCAGCTTCATTCCTACTCAAGTGGGGTTGCTACAGTGGAACAACCTTCGCCATTCAATTCCATCTAAGGCCATGTTCTCCTCTAGTTCAAGGTCTTGGATGTTCCCTCTCAAGCTGTCCAGCTATCATTGTTTGGGTCTCTCATTTCTGCTTGGTGACTTCATCTCCAGCACTCTTCTTTGCACACAGCTTTTGTCTTGCCACATAACATGACTAAACCAACTCAGCCTTGATTCCCTAATCTTCCCAGATTACTTGAGTTACTTTCATTGTCCTCCCCAGATCAGTGAGTTTTTGATCTTGTTCAATCATGTTATACCGCTTGCAAGTCTCAGCATTCTCATTTCAGCTACATCTAATCTCTTTTCGCATCTTGGTCATCTGCCAGGTCCCACTGCTATACATCAGTGCTGGTCTTACTATCCTTTTGTAAATCTTTCCTTTTAACTTGCTAGATACTTTTGTATCACACAGGATACCTGAAACCTTCAAGTTTATCCACCCTGACTGGATTCTCCTATTGAGTACTGAGTCTAGGTATCCATCACGTTGGACACGTGATCCTAAGCACATGAACCTAGATACTTATGGTACATTTGTACTCTGCAATGTTATATTCCCTGCTGCTTCACTACAAGACATGTACTCATCTCATCTTATTTCTACCTATCTTCCGAAGCTTTTCTCCCTTGTTCAAGTTTTTCTTCTGCTTCCTGCTCAGACTTTTGCAAATCACCACAGTCCAGGGTGATTCAGTTCTTACCATCTCTATCAACACATCCAAGAGGATGACAAATAAGAAGGGGTGGAGGGCCCTCAAAGCTGACCCCTTGATGAACAACCAATTTTACTGGAATAATTCCTCAGTGGTGCCTGCTCCACATCTGATCCTTATTTTGATACCATCATATATGTCTACATGCTTTTCTGGAATCATTTTCTTCCTCATGCTTCTCCATATTTCTTTTCTTGGAACTCTATCAAAGGGCCTTTTCAAATCAATGAAAACCAGAAAAAGTTCCATGTTATTCTTATGGTACCTTTCTATAGATGTCTTAGAGTGAAGAAGACATCAGTTGTTCCCTGGCCAGGCCCAAATTGATTTTCATTAATGACACAGAGTCTCGCAACTCTACTCAATTACCTTTTTCCATATCTTCATAGTGTGACTCATGAATTTAATATATCTGTAGTTGCTATAGGACCGGACACTGGATATATTGGAACCTCTATCTCCATTACTCTGGCATTTTCTCAGTTTCAACAATTCTATTAAAAGCATCTTTTAATAGTCACATCCAATTCACTTAGACATTCTTCTTTTGCAAATCAATTATAATGAATCACGAATTATAACATGGATGCTCAAGTGGACACATGGACAATATAGATACGGATAGCTAAATTAGATCTGTAAAAATGAAAGGAATGCTAATTGTTGGCCAGTGATATTTCATAACTATTTTAATGCATCACCAACTATTCTATCTTCAGGATATTACTAACAACTGACCAAAATATTTGATATATAAAAATGACAGTTAATAATCAGAGCTCTTAGGAAGCTAGATTACTATTACTTATAGTTCTACTTAATGATATACTAAAATTGCTTTCGTTTAAAATTTTTCCAATATTTAAGTAATTCAACAATTTTTGTTCATTAATTTTCTGCATACAAAAGATGTATAAACAGAATTTTCAGCAACAATTTAATTAAAAATGTAACTAATAAAGTTACAGTAAAGAATCTCACCATTTAGTACCCAATCCCTTTCAGGTTGTGATTTATCACCATGAATACACATAGCTGGCCATCTAAAAATAGAGTTTTAAATTCTTATTAATAAAGCAATAATATAAAGTTACAGTCAACTCTCACTATAGCAAACTTTAGTCAGGACTTCACAATACTATAACAGAGTATTGTGAAGTCCTGACTAAAGTTCCACAAGTAGAATTTAAGACAAATTTACTATAGCAAACTATCTGCTATAACAAACTATTTCCATAGTTCCCAAGAGTTTGCAATGGTAAAAGGTAACTATTTACATTATTGAAATTGGGATGACGATGGTATTCAAAGCCAAAATTTTCCATAAGGATAATCTAATAAATGGAAGTTTCATCCCATGGGTGAGAAGTTCAAAGAAAAGTAAAGAAAACTTAAATATCTTAAATTATAAGCTGAGATTCATATAAAATTCTTTTAATTTCATATGAATCTCAGCACCAGCTCTTTACAGAAAGCATTTTAAAGCCCATAATTTCTGTCATTAATCTGGGGGGGGGGGTTGCCATGATGGAGGAACAGAATTTTCATTTTGTTTACGAATTTCTGGATAAAAATAAAAAATAAAAAAAAAAACTTGTATATGTTTTATCAGTTTACCTTACTTTACTACCTTCAAAACTTACTAGAAGAATTGTGAGTTGTAAGGATAATCCTGCAATTTTATTCTAGTAAGTTTTGATGTAGTTTCACTCTTTACAAATATCCCTCTGATAGACACGATTGAATTACTTCATAATGACTTTCCTTCTGATATTGTAAAATTATTTCACTTTCTCCAATATAAACTGTATAAACATAGAGATAACAGCTATGGATTTTCCCCTTTCTCCAAATCCAGTTAATTATTTTATGGGACATTTTGAACAACATATTCTGGAAATTTTTTCACCTAAACTGTCAATCTGGTTCAGATATGTTGATGATGTGTTTGGGGTATGGAACTCCTCCTTGTCTGATCATGAATTTCTTGAATTCATGATCAAGTAGAAGATAACAATTGTCTTCCTTTTCTAGATGTTCTCATTCTACATCAACCGACAGTTCTATTGTTTCTATATAGTCTTTAGTATATAGAAAACCAACTCATACTGGTAAATATGTTGATTTTAACTCACATCATCATTCTTGTCAGAAATATGGTGTAATCAAATCTTTAGTGGACAGAGCTCATAAAATGTTAAGACTGTAAAAGGAAAGTTGTAAAGAACACATCCAATTCCAACCTGAACAAAAACGATTAATTACCTAACATTTTCTCAATTTGGGGAAGTTATACTGACTAATATTCACCATTCAGGTATGATTTCTGCAGGGAATTTTTTCACCCAGAAACTCAGGCAGTTCCCCCAGAACAGGCAAACCAGCCCCGTGAACACATACATGGATATGTCATGAATATTGCCCTAAGGGGATGCAGCAGAGAAGTGATGAGTCAGCTGCATTAATTTGTCGTAAGCCCCCCCCCCTCATTAAGGCGGACTCAACCTGTCCTAACGGATGGATGGCAATAGGATAGGAGGATTTCTGCATTAATTCAACCTTGGCATCTTCCTGGATCTGGCTCCACCCTAATGACCCCTGGATAAAAGTCGAAACCAGTCTGGGTAGCGACCTTCCCTTAATTGCATTACAGGATATTAAGGCAGTTGATGCAAAGCTATTAATTTCTATATACAAGTAGCCAGTTAGTGAAGATATTTCATGCACAAAGTTTTGACAACACTTGGATAAAGGATTAAACAAGAATGTAATTTAAAAATGACAGACACCAAGAAATTATATTCTCAGTTTCATCCTTTATCCAAGTGTAAGCAAACAAAGTTTGAGTATGAAGTCACTTCACGACTGAACTACTTGTATATACAGACTAATGACTTCACATCAACTGCTTTAGTATCCCACAATGTAACACACACACATATGCTTAGAGACATTATTATGCTATGCATTAAGGGGAAAGGCCACTACTCAGACCACTTTCCACCTTTCTTGAAGTGACCGAAGTTGTGAAGCGACTTCACGTGCGAACTTTGTTTGCTTATACTTGGATAAAGGATGAAATCATTTCCCATATATAAAGAGTAAAAAGATGGTGTATCACTTTATTATTAAAATACTCTGAATCAAGACAGTTATAGAAAGTTTTTTTCCACTTGTTGCAAGGTAAATCATATTTGCCAAGAAATTATAGTACTGTTTAATCCTTTACCACATGAAGATACTTTAATACAAACTTTGCTTACTTTTGGATAAAGGATTAAACAAGAATATAATTTACCTTGTAACCAAGTGGGAAAAAACTTTCTACACATCAATCAATTCATCAAACATCATCACATGGCATATGGTCACTGTTTCTCAGTGATGTGCCACACCAATCCTCACCAGGTGATCCTGTTGTATACTTTTCTGGAGGATTCAACTCTGAAGATTAGTCATTCCAGACACACCATCCACCCATCTCACTGAGGATCTATCCCTTCCTCTTTTTCCAATAACTTCTATTACTGTTTTGAGATATCCTCCTTCCATCCTTTCAATGTGTCCAAAGTATTTCAAGCTTTCTTCTATCAAATCTTTAAGGAGCCTTAAAGTTCTACCAATCCTTTCCAGCACCCATATGATATCTTTAACAGCCTTCTGTAACACCACATCTCAAGAGTGGCTATCCTTTTTCCTATCAGACTTGATTAAATTCCAAGTCTCACACTCATAAATCATTGTTGGGAAAACAGCTGCATCCAGAATCCTCAACTTTGTTCCTGTGGAAATAGGTCTATCCTTCCATATTTTAGAGTCTCTGATCGTTGTTTGAGCCATTCTGAATCATCTGATGTCTTCTGAACAGCAATTCTTCACATTAATAATAGACCCTGGATGCTCAAACTTGCTGACTTCCTCAATTCTTTCTCCATTAAGGTACACCAATGCAATTAATCCAATGCCTGTTCTTATCATGGCATCTTGTTCACTGTACAAGTTAGCTATCAACCTGATAATGTATCAAGGAAAAATCCAATTATATTCATTATATCCCACAATTGCTTCTCAGGAGCTTCCCTATCTATGGAAACCATAACTTTGTCAAGAATTTGTCCTGGTTCTTCCTTGTCATTACAAATGAGCACTATCATCGGCATACCTCACATTACTGATCAATCTACCACCTATCCTAATTCCTGTGTTAAGTTCGTCCAATGTTCGTCCAATACACAATGTTTCCAGCATAGATACTAAACAGGCAATGAGAAAGTAGGCAAGGGGGGGTGGGGGCAAGGTTGCCTACAAGGTTGTCTGTGGAATTCAATCAGTTAATCCAATGCCTGTTCTTATCATGGCATCTTGTTCACTGTACAAGTTAGCTATCAACCTGATAATGTATCAAGGAAAAATCCAATTATATTCATTATATCCCACAATTTATTATGCTGAACACAAGTCAAGCTTTGGCGTAATCCAAAATAATTTTATATTTTTTTGTATTTTTCGTAAATATATTTTTTATATTTTTCAATTATCTGTCTAAGGCAAAGGATTTGATTTCTGGTACCCTTGCTTCTCCTAAAACCTGCTTGTTCCTCAGGCATCTCAGTCTCAACTATGGTCTCAATCCTATTTAGAATGATCTTTAATAAAATCCAAGTTTGCATGAGAGATTAAACTAATAGTTCTATGGTTCTTGTAATCCTTCATATCTCCCTTCTTGTGCAGTGGTACAAAAACCGACTTCTTACAGTCTTTAGGCCATGATCCTGTCTCTCATATCCTTGTAATTAATCTATGAAACTTCTTATCCCTCTATCCCCTGTAGCCTTAATTAACTCTATTAGGATTCAATCTCCAGGGTGTTGCTGTTAAGCTTTTTAATTGCTTCTTCAACCTCATGCCTAAGTGGAGGAGATTCCAAACTAAAATTTTCCTGGTGAGAGGGTCTCCTCCAAATTTTTTTATTCTGTCTGCTGTACAGATACTCATAGCATTCACTCCATCTATTTTTGATTTTCAGTTCTTCTGTTAGTACTGCTTCACTCCTGTCTTTGATGACATTCAATTTGTTCTTAAACTTGTGCTTTAGATCATGAGCTAAAGGAAATATCCTTCTATAATTGCACTTCTTCATCTGGAACTCTATCTCTTCATATTAGAAGAATAAAAATTTGCCTTGTTATGCATGATGGTTTTTTGGACTTCTCTTTGAAATCTCTTATATTCTTCAGCCCTTGTATCTCTTTGTTTCAACAACTGCCTCCTTTTGATCAGATCCCATGTTTGAATCTAATATATACACGAGCCTCTTGGTCTTATTGGACCTAGACACTTCTTGGCTGTATCCTCTATTATAGCCCTTGACTCCTTTCTAGAGCATCTCAGGTGAATTCTCCTCACTAGTCTCCAAAAAGATAATCCAAGTGTGTTGATGTTTCTTCTATGAACCCACTTGAGATTACTCTGACATCAAGTCTAGTGGGACGAGACTGACTTGGAGTCTCAGTCTTACTAGCTGATGGTCAGTATCAGTCTGCTCCAGGACAGGTATGCACATCAAATATGCTTGTCTTTCACAATCGGAGAACTACGATGTAATCAATCTTACCTTGACCTATAAATGTCCTCAATGATCTATCAAATTTTCAACTAGCTCTAATCCAGAATTTTTTAATAATAAGGTGATATATACCTTTTTACTAATTGTATATGGGAAATATATCTCTTCTGCATTAATTCAACCTTGCTATCTTCCAGGGCCTGGCTCCAGCTGATGAGACCTCAATAAAAGCAAAACCAATTTGGGCAGTGACTTTCCACCTAATGAACAGCATTATGTGCATCCAAGAGGAAGTATGCTTGCATTAGGATTCTAAGGCAACTGGTATAAATTCTCTGTATACAAATAACCTAGTCAGAAAGATACTTCATGTACAAAGTTTGTTTGCCTACACTTGGACGAAGGATTAAACAAGAATATAATCTTGTTAAATATAATTTACTTTGTAGAAAGTTTTTTCATGTGGTTACAAGTAGTGCTGTGTGTAAGTTTGTTTCCCAGGAAACAAACTTACATATACTTATACATACATACACATAGCTAGATAAACACCTAGAAATATAGATAGTGGGAGGGTTATCCAGCAGTAGATGGAAAGAGGCTGAAGAAGAAAATATGAGGATGAAAAGATGGCATAAACTGAACTAATTGAATAACTATAAATTTATGAGTTTAGTCAAAATACTAAACTAGCAGTATACAAGAGTGTTCAAACCAATTTTACTTTATGGACCTGAAAGCATAGTTGGGAAATAAAACAGCTCAAATATTAGATATAGACCACAGCTTTCAGAATAGATGTCACCAGTGGACATCTTTCAATAGCATGTTAAAGTGAATTACACATTTGTTTAATATGAATTTTTAGAACATCAAGTAAATTTATACTTGAAATAATGCAGCAGTAAAATTTAAATATGAAAAATATAATTACCCATCACGTCTCATCCTGCGTGTTAGATCATCAACCCTTCTCTTGGTTTCAGCAAAGATAATAGTCTGTAAATATTTAAATAAGAGGTTACATAGATCTAATGATTTATAAAATATAATTTCAATAATATTTAATTATGTATATGCATAATGATGAGAGAAAAATTCCTTTTTTTTTTTTTGATATATTGAGTTTGTTATAACAAGTGCTTTTTTTTCTAATTTCATAAACTCACTACATCAAGATATGCATTTCTTTTTAACAGAACTCAGTTGTGCATACATAAGCCTGTCACAATATCATGGCTTTTAAAAACCTAAAATTAAAAATTCAAACTAAAGAATTTATATACTATTTACTTTATCTAGTAACAACATAATGTAAATATAGTTTGTCAATACAGAACAAATTTGATCACCTAAAACAACTTGCAGAAATGTGTTGACTTGGTTAGTTTAGTTGGTCACTTTTGATTTACTGCCAAAGCAACTAAGGCTATGAGGCCAGCAATGTTATGTCTGTAAACTGTATATATTCTTCTGGCTGGCTGGTTTGCAAGATTTAAAAAACTCCTCCTGGGAGAAAAAATCCTTCCCTGCTTCCATATGAGACTGGCTAACCTTCAGTTGAAAAGCCCTTATAAACAAATACCTAGGTCTTTCTAACTATATTATGTTGACATCATTGGTATTACAGTGAAAAAGAAGACCAAAATGGGTAAGATCAGATCATTTGAAATAAAAACATAAATCTCACTAGCAAATGAATTTTTTCTCAGACAAAGGGAGAGTACATGGCACTAAATATGTATCTACATTGTTTTATGATAATTTTATTATTTTGATACCACCAGTGCTTCCATACAAAGTGTCACGAAAACATACATTGAAAGCAAATTAATTAGATTTTTTTTTTTGACAATATTTTCCAAAACTATAACGTTATGTTAAAATTACAGTCTATATGTTATTATTAGAGCCACCCATAACCTGTAACACTATTTTGTGGATTTTAACCTTGCACTCATGCACGCACACACATGCATATACACATACATGTATATGCATGTGTATTTCTTTGTGTATATGCATAATGATGAGAGAAAAATTCCTTTTTTTTTTTTTTTGATATATTGAGTTTGTTATAACAAGTGCTTTTTTTTTCTAATTTCATAAACTCACTACATCAAAATATTGTGAAACTGCTATATACAGCAGTTTCACAAAGTAAACTGCTTTATTTTAGTAACTTTATTTCCATTTAATAATAAAATAATTAGTCATTAACTTTTGAAACATTTAAATAGTCATCTAATGAACACAATACAGTGTAGTAACAGATTCATCAATACATTTATCATATCGATTCTCTGAGGTAATACTGCCACATCTTCGTTTTCTTCAAAATTAAGCCTACATTAGATTACCTCCTTTTCTGAAATATAGTACATGCTTAATTTAAAAAAAAAAAAAAAAAAAAAAAAAAAATGCATGTAGATTAAGCAGCAAAAGTAAAGTGAAATATCAATGGTACACCAGAATTGTTCAAGGAAACGTTAAAAAACTGTATATTAATTCTAACGAGGATTCCCTGGGATGCCTCTTCAGTAGGGGGGGGATACATATTCAGATGCTAAAATCACAGCCAATGACAACATACAAACATAATGGAATAAAACCTGATTAAGCAATTATATGTACCCTAGTAGTCAAAATTGTGGAAACCTTTTGGAAAAAGTGTATTTTTGAGGTTTGATGATTCATAACACCACTTTTTTTGGTGTAATACCATAAAATTATATATATCAATGGAAAGATAATTTAATCAAGAATGTAATGCAAGAAAGTTTGTTCAATTATCTGAAATTCTATGAAAAGTTATAGCCAAATAACCAGAAAAAAAAGAAGCACAACTTGCTTAGGTTGATATGAAGTAGCTTTCCTTCATTTGAATGTAGCCAATGAGCATGGGTGCTTAGAGCCAATCACATGTCATCTTGTTTTGGCAATGAGCCAAGAAGGTCACAGTAGAATTCAGCTATTGATGTCATGTATTGGAGCTGAGAGGAGGACATCTGTCAGTGTGTTATGTGATTGCTATCAAGTTGGTTGGGTTTTTTTGTGTTCTTTCATTTAGTGAGCTTGTAAAAAGTAATAAAATTAAACAAATGGCACAAAGAGTCGACTGGTCATCCAGAAAGTGATGTAAAATAGTACTATTAAGGGAACAAGGCTACAGTTATGAAGAAATTAGAAGAAAAATTGGTGGAAACTTAACCAAAGGTGGCATTTCTAAATTTTTGAAGAGGTATAAGGAGACTCAGTCACTACAAAACCACTGGTAAAGGCAAGAAAAGGTGCACAACGGCAAGTGATGATAGAAGAATTGCGAGACTGTGCCTACATGATAGAAGAAAATCATCTGGGTGTATACAAGATGAAATGGTGCGATACAATGTGAAGTTCAGTGCAAGGACTGTTCGGCGCAGACTGCAGGAATTTGGCCTAAATGCTAGAATTCCACGAAAAAAGGCCATTTTTATCTCTCAAACAAAGGTTGAAAAGATTAAACTGGGCTAAAACCCATGTTACCTGGACAGTGGAACAATGGGACAGTGTTATTTGGAGTGATGAGACCAAAATCTCCCTGTTTGGTAGTGACGGCATAAAATACGTAAGAAAAAGAATCGGAGAAGATTTGCATCCTGATCACATTACACCTACCGTGAAACACCACTTGGTGTTATGATCTGGGGTTGTATGACATTAAAAGGTGTGGGCAGAATTTGCATGATTAATGGGAATATAAATGCCCAAAAATACATAAATGAAATACTTGAGCCCAAACAGAAGCCTTCTGCACGTGATCTTTTCCAAGATAATGAAGCATTTATATTTCAACAGGATTCAGCTCCATGTCATGTTGCTGCTGTGTGCAAAAAGTGGTTTCAAGATAATCATATTCCACTGCTGGAATGGCCTGGGAATAGCCCAGACCTTAACCCAATCGAAAATCTAAAGAAACTTGTTAGTCAGAAGCAACCCATCAATAAAACCCAATTAATAGAAGCAATAATTCAATCTTGGAACTTCAATCATTGTTATAATTCATATTATAACAGCTGCAGAACTAAAAAACTTGGTTCACTCCATGGGAAGGCGTTGTAAGGCTGCAATAACACATACTTAGTTGTGTAACGCTAAAGGTTACCCAACTAAGTATGAACTCTAACTCCAGCAAAGATGAAGTCAACTCACCTCCTTCCATACCAGAACTCAGCACCACATGCCTCCTATGAGCGTTTTGAAAAAAAAAGACATAAGAAGAATATTAGACAACATGAACACCACAAAATCATCTGGTTCCAACAGCATCTTTCCTACTGTAACTCAAACGTTGTGCTCCAGAGCTAACTTGTGTCCTCTATCATCTCTTCAACCTTCTATACTCAGCTGGCACTTATTCCATTTCATGGAAGCAAGCATATATCCAACAATTCCAAAAAAGGGGAGACAAAAGCTTACCAACTACCAACGAATTGCCATCACCTCAATCCTCTCCAAAATAATGAAGAAAGTTATAAATGGTCAACTTCTTCACTACCTAGAAGCCTACCAGTTAATCAGCAACCACCATATAGATTCCGTCAATCAAGATCCATGGCTGATATCTTAGCCTACATCACCCACCACTGGGCACATGCCACGGAAAGGTTCAGAAAAAAGTGTGCTATTGCCCTTGACATTTCCAGGGCTTTTGATTGTGTTTGGCATCAAGATCTGCTTTGCAAGCTGCCTTCCTTTTCTTCTTTTTTTTTCCTGGTTATTCACTACATGTCATGGTGTACAGGCATCCTCCTCTCTTCAAGCTTTCCCACCAATGCATGAGTACCTTGGGTCTCCATTCTTTCACCTACTCTCTTTCTCTTATACATAAATGACCTATTCTCAATCACCACAAATCCTACAGATAGCTTTGACAACAACAGCACTGAATTTCCCACTGAAGGATGATATGGAGATCAATGTTTAAGGCACTGGTTGCAGATGATCTTGATGTAAGGGATATCTGGGATCCTACTTCTTTGACAAACCATATAGTTCCTAGACATCTCTTACATCAAAATCATCTGAAACCAGTGCCCTAAACACTCATCTCCATACCATCTATCAGTGGGACAAGGATAAACCTAGTCATCTTCTATGCTGTCAAAACAGTTCTGCCTTTTATCTCACAAAAGGGATCTCAGCTCACCTTCCCTTATCTTCAGTAATATGCACATCATAAGACAGGATGAATTCTCTCTCCCTGGACTGACATTTACCTCTAACCTCTCCTAGCATAAACATATCACATTAGCTTCTCAGCTTCTAAAAAACTAGGCACTCTTTTCTGCTCAATAAGCTTTTAGATCCACCCAGTTACTAACCCTATATAAATCCCAAACCTGATCATCCTTAGAATATGCTTCACACATTTGGGGTTGTGCACCTTAAACCTTCTTAAAAATTCTTGATACTGTCCAGAGGAGGGCAATTCAGCTCACAGATAACCCTTCCCTCACAAAAGGCTTGTTTCAACCTATCACAGATGAAATGTTTCAGCTCTGAGGTACTTCCATACTCACCACTTCAATGAACTGTCAAAAACATTATTCCTCTAATTGCTGCTGGGCCTGTTAACACCAGAGGAGCAGCCCCAACATCCCTTTTCAGTACAACTGCAAGCTAATCAAACCTGCTTCTCCTCTTTCTCATATATTCCATCAACATCTGTTCACTGGAACAGCCTTCTGCATAATGTGTTTCCCAACAACTTCAACCTCCAGCTGCTTAAGAAAAATGTCCATAGATTTCTTCTTTCTCAATCTTTATTTGCACCTCTCACACAGAACTGATGTACTATATGTTCTTGTACCTTTGTGTGCAGGATAAATATAAAATAAATAAAGGCTTAGAAAAAGTGCTTCCTGTCTACAATCAGAAGACACCATATGATGGTCTTTCTTCAGTCAGCCTAGGCTTTCGATGCAAATGCAACTTCATAATAAAATACAGAACTTAAAGGGTTTTATAATGAAACATTTTAGCAGAAATTAATATTTTAATTAACAAAACTCTAAGATTTAAAATTATGCACTATATTAAATGTATGAGGGTGATCTGAAAAGTTCTTGGCCTAACAATGAAAAAACGAATTTATAATTTCAAAATTATTTTTATTTTTCAACATAATCTCCCTTAAGACTAATATATTTATTCCAGCAATGTTCCAGCACCATTATCCCATCCTTGTATTGGTTCTCAGTAAGATCTGCAAAATACACCTCTACAGCTGCAATCACCTCTTGATTCGAAGAAAAACGCTGACCAGCGAGGAAGTGTTTTAGTTTTGGGAAGACATATCAGACGGAGCCAAATCTGGGGAATAGGGTGGATGTTTCAACAATTCATAGTGCAGATTCCTTAGTTCCATTGCCAAAATGCTTGATTTTTTGCCAAATAAGATTATTTTTTTCTTCTCCAAATTGGATCTTTTCTCGCAAATTTTTTCGTCTAGTCTGGTTAAAAGATCTGAATAATATTCCCAGTTATTGTTTTACCCTTTTCAAGATAATTAATAAACAAAACGCCTTTAGCATCCCAAAATACCGATGCCATGACTTTTCCTGCTGATGGAACTGGCTTTGTCTTCTTTGGTGCTGAACAACCAGCTTCTATCCACTGTTTTGACTGCTGTTTGGATTCTGGCATGCAATGGTGATTCCAAGTCTCATCCATAGCAATATCTCGACACACAAAATCAGTTTTATTCTTAATAAAACGCTCCCAGCACCGTTCAGAGATTTTCATGCGAGTGTGTTTTTGAGCTGCTGTGAGCAAGAGCGGCATCCATCTTGCACAAAGCTTTTTCATATGCAATTCTTCATGCAAAATATATCCTACACATTCTTTTGAAATGTCTATAGTCTCAGCAATTTCACACACTTTGACTCACTGGTCATCCAATAAATACCATATTGTGCACTTGATCAATGATTTCTAATGTTGTTACACTTTTTGGATGTCCTTCACGTGGATTATCTTCAAGGCTGGTACCGCCATGTTTAAACTCGGCAGCTCATTTCTTAATGAAAACGAAGGAGAAGAGTGCCTATGAACTTCGAAGGAATTTTTTTTGGTGTTAAACTTTCTTTTACAAAGAATTTTATAACTGCATGATACTCAATTTTTATCCATTTCAAGGGATAGACAACACTTTTGCTTCAGCCAGCTGTATAAAACAAACAACTTGATAGAATGACCTGCAATTTCACATTGATGCTTTTGACAGATGTACCAACTTACAAAAAAAAATCATGCTGATAATTTTGCCATCTATGGTTGAGGCCGAGAAGTTTTCAAATCACCCTCATATATAGGACAATTACAGATGCAATGAATATGGTATACGCCAGGATGAACCAGAGGAGGAAGTGGATTCTTGGATGAGTTCTTTAATTTTGCAGGAGATTTAAAGGTGGCATTAAGGTTGTATTCCTGTAGTATGCTGTTTATTGTATCTGATATCCCTTTAATGTATGGAATGGTTACAGTTTTATTGTAATCTAGTTTATTTTTGTTTTTAAGTGAGGTCTTTGTTGATAGTATTTTGGCTGTAGTCATATTTCAGGAAGGTATTGCTGGTAACCTTTAATTCATCTTTTAGTGCTTGTTCACTGGAGCAAATCTTCAAAGTCCTGTTTTTTAGTGTATTAATGACACCTAGTTTTTTTGTGCTGGGTGATGGTGGTAGGAGGTTATGTTTATATTGGGACTTTTTTTTTCCAGTTGCGGTTAGGCCAGTAGAATAATGTTTGAACAAATTATGGTCTATATGGCATACTGTTTGAAATGTAATACAGCTTGTCTCCATGTGTGTGTGTGTGTGCATATATATATATGTGTGTGTGTGTGTGTGTGTGTGTGTGTGTACTTCAGATGATGACCTTAATATGAAGATCAAAACACCAGGAAATTAAAGTAATTATTTCTAACACAGTTGTAGTCTTCATAATTTGTCTGAAATGAACAAAATAGCCTGAAATAATTTCACACTACTGAATTTATATAAGTTAGTGGAATGACGAGGCATTCTGAGGTTCAATTCTTATTTTGTATTCCTTTAACACTTTTGTCATATAATGGTATTTTTCAGAACAAAGTCTGCAAAAACAGTCTAGTCTACTTGTGCACTCTTGACCAAATGGGTTGATAATTGGGAGATCATAAGCTTGAAATGGGACTATGATCTCATAATTCAAGTACTTTTGATTTCAAGAGTCAAGCATAATCTCTTAATTAAGGATTAAGTTTGAATCCTAGTAATTTTCCTACATACCATATTGATAACTGGCAGTGTATTAAATGGTATAATTTGATGAATACTGTAAACAAACACAAAACATACCTTGTTTTCTTTTGATGCCATGATTTCTTCTAACAGCTTGAAAAGCCTAAAAAAGAATTTTTATATTAAATATTGTAAAGACTGATGACAGGCTTGAAGAAATGAATAAGCCGAAGAGAGAGAACTAAAAACAAAATCATGGAATATTTAATTAACTTACTTTGTTTCCTTTTCCATTTCTTGACAAACATCAATAATTTGAAGTATATTATGGTTGGCACAAAGTTGTAGTGCTCCAATATTCACTTGAATATAATCCTTAAGAAAATCTTCAGCAAGACTACGAACTTCTTTAGGCCAAGTTGCACTCCACATCAGTGTCTGGCGATCAGGCTATATAAAATATTTTCAATGCATGTTCTGAAATGTTGATATTATTATAACAATGATTACATATAAAACATCAATGACCATAAGAATTTGTTCATAACATGCAAAATATAAGAATACATTTGACTTACAATTAAAACAGTTTCATTATGTTCAATGGGAAAATCAGAGAAGCTACTGACAAAAAACATAACTGAATAAGGATAACAAAACAGGATATATATATCCTGTTTTGTTATACTTTCTCGGGTTCTAGTCAGTTAAATTTTAATCTTATAAATATATATATATATATATATATATATATATTTTTTTTCAAAATTCATTTTTATTCGGTTGGAATATTATAAAAAAAAGGTTTAATGACTATTACCGAGAGAAAAGATGACAAGATATATTTAAAAAAGATACTACTAGTTTACTAGTTTCGTTACATGAACATCCTCAGGTATCACAATCAAAGAAGTATATAAAAAATTACAGAGACTTAAAATTGTACTAACAGAACAAGTATAAAAAAACAGTAGCGTGTTTGTTCTCTCCCATTGCATAAAGTCAGGATACTTCAAATATGATAACAAGATCTACTTACAAAACTCAGGTCTGGCTATGGGCAGCCCACTCTCTCCGATTCTTGCGGATATATTTCTCAACGATTTTGAAGAAAAAACTATTAACTCCTTTCACTTTAAACCAAAAGTCTGGTACCGCTATATTGATGATATTTTCCTCATCTGGGAAGACGGTGTCAATAACCTCTATTTATTTTTAGACCACCTAAACAAGTGCCATGAAAAAATCTCTTTCACCTTCGAACTGGAATCAGATGACTGCCTTCCCTTTTTAGACCTCAAACTTACCAGATGTGCTGAGAGCATTAAAATCTCAATTTTTAGAAAGCCTACTCATACTGACAGATACCTTCATGCTTCCTCCCATCACTATCCCCAACAAAAATGTGGTATTATTTCCACCTTAGCTCACTGAGCCAAATCATTACTTACAGAAGAAACAGAAATTGAAAATGAACTCCTTTTTCTTAAAAAAACTTTTATTAATAATGGTTTCTCTCCAAAGAAAATTGACAAATTTCTTTCCCCCTGGCACTCAACTACTTCTGAAGATCCCTCTTCCCCAAGAGCCTTCATCTCCTTGCCTTACATCAGCTCTCTTTCACCAAAACTGGCCAAGATTCTCAAGAAATTCAACTTCAAAATGTGCTTCACTATGCTTCCAAAACTTCGTTCATTACTTAGCAAACATAAACATCTTCCTACTCAGTTTCCAGGAGTGTACAAGATTTTGTGCGATTGCGGAAAGCCATACTATGGACAGACTGCTAAATCCATCCTTCTACGTTTGGATGAACACCGTAGAGATATCTCCTAAAACAGGACTAGAGCTAGCGCTCTCTCTAGCCAAGTTCTCTTTTCAGCTAACTCAGACGAAGGCTGCCGGCACATTGTAAACTGGACTCAAACTTCTAACATCCATGTGCTACGATGAACTCGAAAGAAAGATTGTTGAATCTAGGGAAATTTCTCTAGATTCCTCTCATATCAACAACAGCCTGAGTTACAATCTCTCTGACGCACACGTTGCTTCTGTTCAGTACTGGTGCACTCGCGACAGCGCGTAGTATTCGTTTGTTTGGAACTCATACTTGCATTTTTTTTCAAACACGCTACTGTTTTTTATACTTGTTCTGTTAGTACAATTTTAAGTCTCTGTAATTTTTTATATACTTCTTTGACTGTGATACCTGAGGATGTTCATGTAACGAAACTAGTAAACTAGTAGTATCTTTTTTAAATATATCTTGTCATCTTTTCTCTCGATAATAGTCATTAAACCTTTTTTTTATATATATACTCTATAATATAAAATGATAAGCTTTTTTTGTAATGCTTTTGTGTCAAGTTATTTGAAACGTTTTGAAACTCAAGGTTACCCTGAGTATCGAGTCTTCAAAATTTGTGTCATCAGAATTCAATGAGAACAGGCTTACCAGTCTGGAAATCGGGGGGAGGGGGGACTTTAAAGTTTTCAAAATTCTATTCATCAGAATTCAAGAACCGGCCTACCAGTCTGTAACTCAGAGAGTTGGGTGCCGTAGGTGCCGGGGGGGGGGGGGGCAGAAACCCCTTTCGAGTTTTCAAAATTCGAGTCATCAGAATTCAAGGAGAACCGGCCGACCAGTCTGGAACTCGGGCGCCATAGGCACTAGAACCCTCCTTTCGAGTCTTCAAAATTCAAGGAGAACTGGCTTACCAGTTCAGAACTTAGAGGGGTTGGGCATCATAGGCATCAGGGGCCCCCCCCCCTAGTATATATATATATATAAAGATTTTTATTGCTGGTTTTCCTACCCTTTCTTCCTGATTTATGCTTATGTGTACACCCACGAGACTCCACTTCACCATGCAGGCACTCTAAACCAAAGATGATGGAATAGATTGATTGCTCCTTATTCCCCGAAGTGTCCTATGTCTGTATATTGGAAGTATTCTTCCAGCTGATTTGGTTTGTTTTGAGGGACCAAAAATCCGAGTTTACAGGAGAAAAACCCTTCACCACTGCATGACACCGGCTAATTCATCATTTGATTCAAATCATGTCAGAGACAGGCTTCGAACCCAGGTCCTTACAACTGAAGGACTCATCTAAATCAACTGAGCTATGAGGCACTGGTTTTCCTAACAGCAATAAAAATTACAATTTCTCACAATAATTATTTAATCTGGTTCTAAGACCAAGACTTGAAGCAGATTTAAGAAATTATATATATAGAGAGAGAGAGAGAGAGAGAGAGAACTAAGCTTAATATCTCCTGTTATGCAGTCTGTATAGATTGGAAATATAACAATGGAGATAGCATACACCCCGCATCCTTATAGCTGATTTTACATCAAACTATTTTCTTTCTTTGCATTTGTATAGGCCAGCTATCTAGGGATCTGAACAGTTTTTATCTTATTATATGCCCCTCTTTTTTTTTTTTTTTTTTTTTTTTTTAAGATCAATAAAGCTTAAAAATGGAGAGCGCTGTTATATTTATAACCAAAGGAATATTACTTGTATGTGTTGATTAATTTTAACAATATAGATGAGAACACAGACTGATAAGAATATAACTATTTATTAACTTATTGCTGGTATTCTATCCAGCATCTTCAGAGCATAAAAACAGTTTGTCACAGTATAACAATAATGGGACTAGTTTGAACAACTGTAACATACAACACAAAGACTAAAGTCCTAATTAGGCACCATCTATATTGGGGGAGAGGAATAAAAAAAAGAGAGAAAAAAGCAATTAATTTGGTCTTAAGATGACTGTCACCCAAATATTTGGCAAATTTATACAGCCATACTTGTTGAGGTTTGGAGTATGTTTCTGCACTCAGTTGATTGTGGGAACAACCTCTCTGACTTATAAAAGCTTCTGTTTTTTTCCAATTGATCCTGTGTGCAGGGATATCTAAAGAGTGATCTGCTAGATCTGACTAGTCATAACGATAGTGATGGGTGTATTTTTTATGTTCACTGAGGCAGATGTCCACAGTTCTTCCTTCTGTTCATAGTAAGCTCGATCACACAAACAGGGAACTTCAGACTCCTGGATGTAATAAAGGAGAAATTCTGTCCTTGGTGAACGGATGAGAGTTGCCAATTTCGCACATGGTTGGTTAGTTGATGTTTATTAAGCACTCAAGATATCTTTACAGATGTACCTGGTGACAGCTTTGTTGTAGCCTACTGTGGTAGACAGTGGGAGAGGGGAGAATTTCTGGGAGAGCATTTAGTATTTTGTCTATCTTATGGGGATTATAACCATTGGTTAAGAAGGTGCAATGTAAGTGAGTGAGTTCAGCAGTGAGAGCAATGTCATTGGAACAAATCGCTCTAGCTCTGTGAGTTAGTGTTTTTAGGATACCATATTGTTAAGATGGGTTTTCTATAAACCAAGAATGATAAGGAACCATCTGGAATACACGTGATTAGTGTATCCAGCAAAGGGCATACAGTCACTAGCTTCCACTGTGAAGTGGAATTTTGTGTGCTGGCTATTTAAATGTGCTAAGAATGTATCCAATGTGTCTGGGCCATGTGGCCAAATATAGCAAGCACATCAATACAGCATAGCCAAAGCCTTGGTTTGAGCATGGCTGTATTGATGGCTAGCTTTTCTAAGTGTTCTATGTAGAAGTTGGCTGGAGGGGGGGGGGCAAGTAAAATAACCTGCCTGTACTGTGAATTTAAATAGCCGAAATATATCGTAATAAATAGTTGAAATATATCAGGGGGAAATTGTGACTTTAGTAAATCAAGGGTTTCAATTAACAGTATATTTGTGAATAGTGAGGTGATGTCAAAACTCACCATTATGTCTGAACTTTTTAAGGTATGATTTTTTAAAATACTTTTTAGGTGGGTAAAATTTTTAACAAAAGAGAGAGAATTTTTTGTGAGAGTGGCTAGTAGCTTGGCTAAATGTAGCCTAAGCCTTCCCACACGTTTTATTACTTATATGGTGAATAAAGAGCCTGTGTAGTTCAATAGAAGTGGCGTTTGCACTCTACGGCACTTGACCGCACGAAGAAAGGATTTGGTGGTTCAAATCTAGTCGCCAACTAGAGGAAATTCTTCTAAGGCTTTTTTTGATCAGTTCCCAAGTTAGTCGATCTCTGGCACGAGCTAGCGGGTTTTTTCTCCCAGAAACTCCGGTTTTTTGTCCCATAAACTCAAAAAAATCGACAGTCGAACACACACTATTTTCAGACATTTAAAATATTGTGTTAGGGACCATGAGATGGTGGCACTAGCTTGCCGCCGTCTTCACTGCGTGCCGATGAATCAGTGATAGCTTTGGGCCTGCTATCTCTCTCTGATTGGCTACCAGTGGAGATTGAACTGCCCACTCAGTCTCCAAAAGTTAGATAGGGTAAACGGCCCCGCCTACTCTTTATACGGGAACAAATAGGCGTTAGCTGATAATATTTTCGATGCATGAGTCTACGGCTAACATCTGATTCTTCTTGAAACATGAATACATATTTCTCTACAATGGGATACTCATTGGCATTTGCTCAATATGTGTGACTACATCCTATTTGAAATCTCCTGCACACTCTTGTATCTTAATCCTCTAAAGATATCACTAGCAACTGTGCACTTGGCCACAGGAAGAGTACTAAGAAGAAATCTTATATTATTATTAGACCTATCCTTTTCAAGTTTTCCCAAACCATTTCTATATGTATGGAATTCATTTCCTACTCTGCTAAACATTTACGCTTCCAACAAAAATTAGCTTTCATATCAAATAGTCTCTCTAATGACTCAAAAAATTCCTCTACTTCTACACTATTAGTTATGGGACTACAGGCACAAGAAAGTTGAATTTTCCGATTTCTTCTCATTTGAACATTTTCCCAGATCACCACTTGAAAATGGATGACATTCATAAAATTTATCTTCATATTTAGTGCTAAATATAATATTGCTTCACCATCCTTATACTGATTCCTAGTGCCTGAGGAAATCATGTTATATTTAATAAGAAAAATCTCACCTCTTTTAATCTTCTCAGTCTTGATAACACTAATTATGTCAATATCCCTAATTTTTTCTATCTATACTTCTTTTTCATCGATACTGCTTATATTGATGTACTTCTGCTAGTCATTCAAAGCAGCTGGCTCTCAATGTTTGCACTGACTCTCTGCCAAAAACAGCAGGTTCTTTGTATAACTAAGCCATGAGATCTCCAATCTCCATTCGCATTTGTTTAATATACAAATGGATGCCTAGTAATAAACATGCATCAGTTCACAGGAAGATGACAATGGGCATGGACAGAAATCTCCAGTCAGTCTACTTTACTTACAGGAAAGGTTCCTCCATTAAGGATATCTTTAAGTGACCACATTAACCATCTGTGTTCTTCATATGAGGGGAGGGGTCTGGAAAGTTCTGATAAAACACCTAGAACAAAATGATATTAAAGCAACTAATATAACCACAAGAAAGAATGCACTAGTAACATAGTTATGAAAGTAACTTATGTTCTTATTTCCTTGTATGTTCTTTCTCGTACTATCATATGCATTTGTAGTTTAAGCTGATAGAGAGTACAATTTGGTCGGCAAAGTCCCAAATTACCAGCCCATCCTCATTTGTTCAGTACCCAGCAATCCTACTAATGGGGCGCATCTGAAGGTGAGGATAGGGCATTAGGTCAGAAGCCCCAGTTGGTTCTCTGCATTCTTGAAAAGTAATATGGAGGTCTTCTCTCAGTTACTTAGCTTTGACCCATAACAGATAATAGTTTGAACCATAATAAATGGAATTGGAGGAAAATTGTTGATAGGGGATTAATAATAATGTAAACTTAATCATGCAGTGTTGTCATTGTAACATGAACAGCCCTTGAGGAGTACCTATCAGGAAATTGATGATAATGATGTTCTTTCTTATGGTTATATCAGTTGCTTTGAAATCATTTTTGTTCTAGGTGCTTATCAGAACTTTCCAGATTACCCCCCCCCCCTTCCGCCTCTTGTATTTCACCTTATTAAGCAGTTCAAGACTTTCATGAGTCAAGAATATATAACTGGAATGGAAGTGAAAACACTGCATTTATAGAAAAACACCTTCCAGCTTCAGTTTCTTTTAGATAAGTCAAGAAACTACTATCTTAGATCATGCATGCCTAAAACTGTCAGCTTGGTTGACTACATGATTAGTATATCCTCATTCCAACCAAAAGGCTGCAGTTTCATATCCTGCTGTGGCCTCCAAAGATGAATTTCACTGCACTGTGCAAGACCACTTTCCTCCTTGCTGAAGGCCAAAAGTGATCAGCATTCATTTTACACAAATTATGGACTCTACAACCGTGTTATAAATAATTATTTTAATTTTAATTTCCCGACATTTTGATCCAGATATTTGGGATATCCTTGAGAGGATTACACACAACTTGGCAAATCATATCCGAGAAACAAAAAAGCAAAACTCATATCCAAATTTCTTCGTCTTAAAGATCGACAACATTCGGAAAACCAATGAACATATTTGAATTCCGCTGCAGTGAACAATAACAGCCAACCAACCAGAAGCAAGTTTTAACAGGATCCACCAACTGTCTTCAGTAAATAGTCACGTCACGTAGTCAATAAATTGAACCATGCCCTGAACAATAATGAGCTTGCAGTACTCAGCAAAGGTTTAAACTTTGCCGTGACTCCCAGAATGATTAACAAACTTGATTTTATTTATCATACAGAAAGAGGCTTAATATTTATCCTTATCACCATAGCAGATAAAGTATGTTTAGAAACCTCAAACATTTTAAATTTAAATTATACTAAAACAATAACCAGCAACCAAACAAAATCGGAAATGACAGCGGTAAAATCACTAAAATTAAATTTACACTTTGTAATTACAGCCAATAAAGGCAGTGCCACAGTTATTCTAAACTGAACTATTTCTTTGGAAAAAATGAATCTAATAGTCTCAGACAACAGCACATATCAACTAGTTAACTATGACCCTATCAATCGAATAAAAAAGAACACTGAGAAGCTACTTAAATCAATAATCACATGGCCTGAAGATACCGTTAAAAAATGAATTCCACACTACATTCGTTCCATAAGAATTTACGGTCTACTAAAGATTTACAAACAAAACACACCACTCCGGCTGAGAGTCGAAGGTACTGACAGCCCCAATTATCACCTAGCCAAGAAACTAGCGTCAACACTCAAGGAGTTGGCAGGTCATTCCCTGTCCTATATTAAAAACACACAACAAAATCAAAGACATCACACCGGAAAAAGACGATCTATTAGTCAGTTGTCATGTCTCTGCCCTCTTCACAAATGTCCCAATTATTGGACAAATTCCTTCCTGATATCACAGCACTCTTTGCGCATGTACTATTATGCTCTGGCTCTTTTGTGTGGCAAAACACTTTCGACCTACAAAAAAGAAGGCACAGCCATGGGTTCACCATTATGCTATTATCCCCCTGCTTTTGCTAAATTTTACATGGAACATTTTGATCGTGCTCTAGACAGCCGTCTAAACAAACAACACAAACGCATACAATTCACAATTGAGATTGAAAAGTAGAACAGGAATACATATTCGTACTTGAAGTAGAAAAATCTATTAAAGTCTTGAAATGTGGAAAGGCAGCAGAAGTAGATGATATTAGACCAGAAATGCTGAAGTATGGTGGTATAAAAGTCTTACAGTGCTGCACTGCATAGTTCAGAAGTCCTGGACAAAGGGACGAATTCCCGATGATTGAAGTAGAGCTCTCATAGTACCCATATATAAAAACGGAAATAAAACTGAATATGAGAATTACAGAGGTATTTGATTACTGAGTGTTCCTGGTAAGATTTATGCAAGTATACTTGAGAAACGGTTGATAAGAATTGTGGAAGAAAAGCCTGGTAAAGAACAAGCTGGATTCAGGCCAAATAGAGGCTTTCAGGATCAGATCTTCACTTTACAACAAATTGTTGAAAAATCATAGGAATATAACAAAGATCTGTATTTAAGGTTTGTCGATTTGGAAAAGGCATATGACAAGGTGCCAAGAGAGAAGCTATTCAATACGCTACAGTTATATGGTGTCAATGGGGCATTATATCAAGCAATACTTAGGCTGTATTTGAGTTGTAAGTCAGAATTGAAGGAAGTACAGGAAAGTGGTTTAATGTTAAATCTGGTGTCAGACAAGGATGTACATTATTTATTATTATTTTTATTATTATTTATTATTATTACGGGTATCTCCATGGAGTCAGTAGACTCATCGCGGGAGACCCAAACTAGCAAAACAATATCTGTCATATCTCTTCTTGAATTCATTTACAGACGAAGAGCTCACAACTAAGTCAGGCAATGAATTTCACTCATTCACCACCCTCCAGGCAAAATACCTTGTTCTGACACCTTTGTTAACCACACTCTTCTTTAATTTCCAGAGATGACCTCTTGTTCTTCCATCACTATCACACAGCTGAAACATTTCCCCTGCATCAATCCTATAAAAACCTTTTAGTAATTTGAATGTTTCTATCATATCCCCTCTTCTTCGCCTATCAACCAATCTCTGCAATCCACAAGCTCTCAATCTATCAATGTAGGGAGCATTTTTTATATCACTCACCAACTTGGTCACTCTTCTCTGAACCCTCTCCACAGCCTACTCATCTCCAAGGAATCCAGGTGACCAGACCTGAGCACAGTAATCCAAATGTGGAAGTATCAATGCTTTATAAAGGGGAATAATAACCTCTTTATCTCTGGATGTCAGTGTGTTCCTCAACAACCAAGTAATCCTATGTGCAATCTTGGACACCTTAGCAATGTGTCCTCTGAACTTCATCTCCCTATCTACCAATACCCCTAAGTCCCTAGCCTCATCAATCTCTTGGAGTACCTTTCCATCGATGTAGTACACAGCTGGTAATCTTTTAATCCCAAAATGCATGACTTTACACTTTTCCACATTGAACTGACATCCATTTTCTTTTGCCCATTTTACCAGCTTATTTAAATCCTCCTGCAAACTTTCAACATCAGCTTGATTTTTTATTGCACTACACAACTTTGCATCATCAGCAAACAACTGAATATCTCCCTTTAAGTCGTTTCCTATATCATTTATATACAAATTAAACAACATTGGCCCAAGCACAGAGCCCTGAGGCACACCACTGGTCACCTGCCTCATTCTGGACTCGGCTCCTCCATACACCACCTTATGGTATCTCTCCCTGAGCCATTCTCCTATCCATATCACCAATTTAATATCCATTCCCATCTGCTCCAATTTGCGTAACAGTGTTCTATGGGGTATCCTGTCAAAAGCCTTAGCAAAATCCAGAAGTACCACTGTGTAGCCAGTTACTTTGTCCAACTCAGATGTTATTCTATTATGAATAGTTAATAGATTGCTAAGGCAGGATCTACCTTTAACAAAACCATGTTGGCCTCTATAGAGTATCATATCCTGATCCACCCATTCTTGAATTTTGTCTTTAACCAACTTTTCCAATACTTTTACCACTACTCCTGAGATGGTGATTGGTCTGTAATTCAATACTGCAGTTTTAGAGCCACCCTTATGCAAAGGAACCACTTTGCCTAACTTCCACTCCCTAGGGACCATACCAGAGTTCAAACTTAAGTTAAATATCCAGGTGAGAGGGGTTGACAATTCATTTGCACATTCACGCAACACCCGAGCTGATATTCTATCTAAGCTTACCGCAGTGTTTGCATTTAAGTTTTGCAATATATTTAATACCTCTGATTCTTTAGCTTCAATTCTCACATTAGGTATTGCTGTAGGTATAGAGATATCCTCACTTGGGTGATAGACTTTTGAAAAGTGATCACTCAGTAACTCGACTATTACATCTGATTTTGTCACCTCAATACCATCAGCACCCACTAAGGTTATCCTTCCGAAGTCATTCTTCCTCTTACTTGCCACATAGCGGAAGAACTCTTTGGGATTACCCTTGATCTCTTTGGCTAAGGTCTTCTCATAATCTGATTTAGCTTTTCTTACTATGCTGGTAACCTTCCTAGCTTGAGCCTTGTACTGCTCATGGATGTCCTGATCGCCTTTCTCCTTGTAAATTCTCCATAACATTTTCTTTTTTTGCAGTTCAAGCTTGATACTACTGCTCATCCATCTAATGCCTGCCTTGTTTGACCTCCTAACCATGGGGACACAATCTGATATTGCTTTCCTCAGATACCCGCTGATTTTATCCCAAGCACTGCTAACATCTTTCCCTTGCAATATGTTCTGCCATGGGATGGCTGCAAGCTCACTCCGAAGCTTGTTATAATTGCCTAACCTGTAGTTCCATACATACCCCTTCTTAATAGAAAAATCCACAGATTTTGCAACCTCCCAAGTCAATACCACATGATCGCTTTCACCAACTGGAGGTAACGAGGACACCTTACTTATGCATATAACCTCTGAACCAATAACCAGGTCCAACACTCTCACACCACGTATCCCTTCAGTTACGTGCTGTTTCAAGTAATTATCTCGTAGAAGATGTATGAATTCCATTTCCTTTTTGCTACGTGATATTTCCTCCTTCCAATTGATATCACCGTAATTAAAATCCCCCATAATAATCACCAAGCCTTCACTCATTGCACTAAGTTGCTGATGCATGAATTCAATATCTCCCCCCGTACTCCCTGGCCTATAGCAGCATCCAACTGTATATTTGGTTGCGTTGGTCACTATTTCGCACCAGACTGCCTCAAATGAACTCTCATTCACATGTCTATCATCATGATATACTACTTTCTTTGGCTGCAACACATCAGCTATCATCAACAGTACTCCTCCTCCTGTTCTATCTTCTCTATCCTCCCTGAAAATACTGTACCCATCACATTCAATTCCAGTGACCACATCTTCTGCTAACAGCCAAGTTTCACTAATGCCTACAACTTTTGGTGAGATTTCACTGACTAATGCCAAAAATTCTTCTCTCTTATTTCGAATGCTTCTAGCATTGGTATACAAAAATTGCAGATTCCCTCTAGATCTTGTACCGGCTTTAGAACTGATATATAAGTCACTAACTACCATAGTCCTATGCCGATTTTTATCCCCTCTCTTCTGCAAATTATTCAGCCTATAAGGATCAATAAATACACAATCAGTGCTAAAGTTTCTCTCTCTTACACTCAACCTTTTCAATATTAGTTTCCCAGCCCAATAACTTCAACCTGTTCAGAAAACAATAACTTCTTCAATCGCTTATGTCCTTCCATGTTAAGATGCAGTCCATCTCTAGCATACAACTGCCTTTTTCCTTCAAACACACTCCAAACATCAACAAACTCCAGACCTCTTTTTCTGCACATTCTTGCAATCATATCATTCATTATCATTGCTCGTCTACTTAACTCGTAATTGTCAAAACGAGGCAGCACACACACTATTCTCCCATTGACACTTTTCCTCTTCACAATATCTAATAATGTTCTTAAATATTTTCCTACCCGATTTATACTACCTCTCGGGTCATTCGTACCCACCATAACCATCATCTTGTCTGCTTCATGCCCTCTCTTTATTGCTAAAGCCACTCTTTCTATTGTCCCATCAGCCAAGCACTCCTCATGCATACCACTCTCCATACCCTTAATCATAGAATCACCATATATTTTACCACTCTTAACTTCATTCAAGTCCACACTCATGGACTCATTCTCTACACTATTCAGCATGACTCTCCCAGCTTCATTACTCAACTCTCTATTACTTACCCCCCCCACTCTCACTACATCTCATTTCTTCTAGGCCACTTGTGGTTTTATTATGTTGACTCCCAATCACTCCCATACTATTTATTACTGAATCATTCACCAAAGACTCACCCATATGTAATCCTGTTCTAGTTACTTCAGCTAAAGTAATCTCTATAGTCCTAATTTCTCTGTTTAGCACATTAAACTCAGCTTTAGCTTCCAGTATCTCCTTACCGATCACTTCCACTTCCTCATGAAGAAGATGAAGGTCATTTTTCATTTTCATAAACTCCCGCCGAAGTTCTTCCGCTACGGTCCCGATATCAGCTTCCATTCCTAAACGCTCCAGCCTATCCCGACACTTCTCACATACGTCGACATTTTCGTTCTTCTCATTTTGCCAGACCGACCACAGATCCTTCACATTTTTCGGTGCATACATATAGCAGTTTCCGCAACGCATCCATTGCGAAAAATCTAACGCTGAGCCAGCCTTTCGTGTAGTAGTAGAAGTCCTGCGCGCCGCTGACGTACGTTTCTTGTTGGACGCCATCTTTACACGTTGATATAGTGAAACAAACGGCAGTGAAAACACAATATATACAACACAGTTCTAAACAATAATACCACTGAAGAACACTTGTTTCTAACCGATGCACAATTGCAGCACAATTTGTGACAAAAAGCCACACTATATTTAACTTTAAAAACACGTTTTCTAGACTAGCTAAACTCGACCGCCACATTTACCAAGGACACTAGCGCCACCTCTTATTCGTTATCTATATGGATAAGGTGGGGATAAGATAACAGTGGGGATAAGATTATCCCCACTGTTATTCGTTATCTATATGGATTACATTATGAAGGAAAGCAGTATTAAACCTGATATCAAAATTGGAGATGTTAATGTCAGCTCTTCACTTTATGCAGACAAGTCTGCAAGATTTCCTGACTAAATTGAATAACTGTTGTAATAGATATGGTATGAAGGTCAGCAATAAAAAGACAAAGACAATGAAAATAGGCAGAATCATTGAAAATGTCAACTGCATTGTGAATGGAGAACCTGTGGAACAAGTAAAACATTTCAGCTACTCAGGAACGATTTTTAATGAAGATGGTAAGTTGAATATGGAAATGGACAACAGAATCAACAAAGTTGGTATGGTAGGAAGTCAAATGAATAAATTCATATGGAATAAGAGAGAAATTAGTCAGAACATGAAATTAGCTGTATACAAGACAGTGTTCAAACCAGTTTTAACTTATGGATATGAGAGCTGGGTCAGAAGTAAAACACTTGACCAAAGACTAGAGACCGCAGATATGAGAGTCCTGAGAAAGATAAGAGGTATGAACAGATGGCATCAATGGCAATATCATATTAAAAATGAGGATATTAGGATAGAACTTGACATTGTCAGCATCCAGGAATGTGTTAGCAGAGCTAATCTCAGGTGGTATGGTCACTTAAACTGAATGGGCGAAGAAAGATTAGCAAAACAAGTGTTCTCTGCCAGGTTGGCAGGAAAACGACCCAGAGGAAGACCAAGATATAGGTGGATTGATACGATACAAAGCTCCTTAGATGATAGAAATATAAGATCTGATAATGTTGGAGTCTTGACAAGTAATAGACTAATTTGGAGGAAAATTGTAGATAAGAGGTTAGTAATGATGTAAATTTTTCATGTAGTACTATCATATCCTGTATACCCCTTCAGGGTACATGGCAGGAAATAGATTATGACTTCTGTTTCTAGATACACGTCACACATCTACCTTCTGGCAGTCTTTCCTTCACTGTTTACTAGAAACCGACATATACTGGCCAATATACATGCAAAAACTCTTACCACCACCCGACACAAAAACTAGGGGTCATTATAATAACACTTAAAAACAGGGCTTTGCTCTAATGAAAAAGCACTTAAAGATGAATTAAAAGTTATCTACAATACCTTCCTAAAAAGTGGTTACAGCCAAAATACTATCAACAAAATTCTTACAAGACCTCACTTTAAAACAAAAATAAACAAGACTATAATAAAACTAACAATTCCAATGATTAAAGGGTTATCATGCAAAATAAACAAAATACTACAAAAATACAACCTTAAAGCCACCTTTAAACCTCCTGAAAAATTAAAGAACTTACTCAACTTATCCAAGGATCCACTGGCCCTCCCAGGAGTATACCATATTCATTGCACCTGTAATTTGTCCTATATAGGGGAAACAGGATGCACAATTCCTATCAAAAAAAAAAAAAGGAACATAAACGACACATTAAATAAAATAACAATGGTCAAGCTGGTCTGTCTTTCTGATCATGTCCTCAAGATAGAATGGACTGGAAAAGCACCTGTTGTTTACACCAAAACATGGTATGAATGTAAATTTAAGGAGGCCTGTGAGATTTTTTTATCAATCACTCTAATCGTAACAATAATGATGATCTAAAAATCCCAAGCATATGGACGGCACATATTCTATCCACTTAACCTTTCTCCCTAAGAATTAATTTTAAATAGAACCATAGGTAATCCAGGATCTAAATGTAATATAACAATTGTCGTGTTAAATTAGGACATCATTTTTACTATAACAAAACGATCTATATGAAAGAATGCTTCTCTGAATTTGTCTTAAATAGAATATAGCTTTGATGTAGTTAATTTATTTTATTTCATTTATTTATTGTAATTTTATTTTATTTTCACCAGAGGTCAGTCCAGTAGAATAACCATTGATCAAATCATTGTCTCTTCAGCATACCATGTGAAATGTAATGTAATATATATATATATATATGTGTGTGTGTGTGTGTGTGTGTGTGTGTGTGTGTGTGTGTACTCCAGATGATGACCTTAATATGAAACATCAGGAAATTAAAATAATTATTTATAACACAGTTGTAGAGTCCATAATTTGTGTAAAATAACAGTTTCTGTATTATATAAAAAACTTAGATGCATAAAAATCGTCAGTCCACTGTACGGCACTAACATCGTGGGTGAGAGTCGCAAAAATAATAATAATAATAATAATAAAATAACTTGAGGTGCAAGAGCTTGTAGTTAAAATTGTAGTGTATTTTTTCCTTTCTTTCAACTTCTGTATAAAAAATGTCTCTAAAAAAATAAGTTCACAACTTTGAGATTCAATTTCAGGATCTATAATACAAAATCACTCACTCAAAAGAACATTAATTCACTTTGTGTGAATGAGTATGGTTCAATCCGGACTTCAGGTTGGTAAGAATCTCTTCCTTCCATTGATAATTCTTAATCAGAAAGAACTGTATTTAAGCTATTCTGGTAGTGCCTTAGTAAACCCATTAAGAAATGAGTTTACTAAGGCAAGGGACACTATGGGATACTAAGGCATTGCTTGCCTTAGTATCCCATAATGCTAAGCACATATCCCTATGGGCACGTATCACTAAGGTGACACTTACCATAATGTGTAGCATTATACATGTCCGTAAGGATATGTACTTTACATTATGGGATATTAAGGCAAGTGATGTGAAGTCATTAGCCTCTATATATACGAGTTGTCAAGTCGTGAAGTTACTTCACGTGCAAAATTTTTGTTGGAAGTTTTTTCATTTGGTTATACTATAAATTAAAGATACCAAGAAATTATATACTTTGTTTAATCCTTTCTCCAAGTGTGAGCAAACAAAGTTTGCACCTGAGACACCTTTTGGCAACTCATATATAAAAATATGACTTCTGCATTACTACAACCTTGCTTTCACCTCTGGGTCTGGCTCCCACTGATGAGACCTCAATAAAGGTTGAAATTGGTCTGGGTAGTGACCCTTCCCATAATGCATAGAATTCTACATGTCCACAAGGAAATATGCTTTGCATTGTGATGTGAAGCCATACCACCTTTACCACGAGTTGCCCCAGTCCTGAAAATACTTCAGGTGCAAACTTTGTTTGCTTACACTTGGAATCTACTAGATTTAAAGTGACCAGTGATGTATCTCATGGTTCAAATCTCGGGCCACTGTTGTTCAATCTACACATTAAGGATACTGAGATGGACCTGACAGGAGATGTCCAATTTTCTGATGATGATGCAAAGATAGGTAGGTCAATTAATAGCGTTACTGATAAACAGCACTTACAGAATGATTTCAATAAGCTGGAACAGTGAGACATTATCATTTGTAAGTGTAAAGTTATGCACTTTGCATGATTAGATTTCCAATGGCATATTATATTGGTGGAATTATATTACAAGAAACTGGTAAGGCTAGGGATCTTGGAGTTATGGTGAATATGAAACTGAAAATCATAGGTCACATAGCAAAAATTAAAAATACAACTCATGTAAGGATAAGGAAGTAAATTTGCCACTTTACAAGGCCTTGATACTACCTGGACTACTGCATGCAGATTTGGTTTCCTGGGTTCAGAGGATAAAGAAAATGTTCAAATGGTAAATATTTAAAAAGAAGAGTAACAAAGATGACATCAAAATTATCAAATGTAGATTATGAAGAGATTGAGTATATGTGGACCGCTGACATTAGTAAACAGGAGAAGGGAGAGAGGATGATAAAGGAAATAAACTTCTGAAAGGGTGTCATAGGTTATCAACCAATTAAGTTTTTCATATGAAGGTGGGAAGAGGACACGGGGATATCCATAGAAGCTAAGTTTTTGTGCAGTTAAGAAAGAGATGAGAGCTAGATTGTTCTCTCACAGAGCAGTGAGTGAGTGAAATACTTTGCCTGTTGAAGTAGTGAGTACATCTAGTATGAATGAGTTTAAGAGAAGGTATGACAACTGGTGTGAGTGATATCTACGGCCTTCTTTGACTCACTGAAGGTCTTGCATAATAATAAGAATAAGCTTTATTATCTGATTCCTGTTTACAGTACTCTTTTCTCCATTTCTAAGCTTTTTCAATAATCTATTAAACATTTTGCCATCTTCCTGATACATTGCTTTTTGGCTGAATCAATGTTTTCTTAATTTACTATTGATATTTTTTGGTTGGGTTTTTATTGTATGTGCATATGTGTGGAAGTTTAGCATATATGACCATAAAAATTTTGTAATGTTCAAACATCCCTACCTTCAAGGTCTTCTACAATAAGTGCCCTAGGCAGTGATCCCTATATTACATAGGAAATAAACACTGAGGATTTTAAAAAACTTTAATAGATCACACGACTAATTTAATTAGAAATGCAATGCTTTCATGGTCTTTGTTTTTTATATTTTTATACTGTTATACCTGACAAAGTCAGTTTTCCGATGAAACTGGTTGTTTGATCTATTAAGGTTTTTTAAAATCCTCGGTGCATATTTTTTATGGGCCTCCGCAACTCGTTTGCTTTTTTGAAATAAAAAAGCAAAATAATGTACGTTATTTCCTTCCATTTCTAAAAATATGTTACACACACGCAACTGTAGTAGGCCAAACAAAAATTCACCGGTGAAATGTCACCTGCACAATAGCATTGCATGGTAGCGCAACAATAGCGACAAGCGAAGGGGCATAAACTTGTACTAATGCATAAACTGAACGAACTTATTTGCCAACCCAATATATATATATATATATATATATATGGGAATAAATATATTCTAATATATATATAATTATCCTAATATATATATATATATATATATATATATATATATATATATATATATATATATATAATTTGGCTCTAGTAATTGTTGTAAAAAAGGGTAGTCAGTAACTCACTAGAGTACTTAGAGTTACTACTGTGATTATTTTATATTATATAGAAACAAAACAGCACTCAAGTACTCACACGAATTTGTTCAACAATTTTTCTAATTTGTGGTTCAAAACCCATATCTAGCATTCGATCTGCTTCATCCAGTACTAGGTATGTACAACGTCGAAGATTTGTCTTTCCAGCTTCCAAGAAGTCAATAAGACGACCAGGAGTTGCAATACAAATTTCAACACCTGAAAGAAATAGGATTTCTATACATTGATGGTAACAAAATGCATTTAAATATATAATTAAGATTTTTACTATGAGATGTACAAACCTAAGTAAAATTTTTTGTTTTAAAGATTAAAGTTTAGTGTTTTGACACAAGACAATTTTCAAACCAATTTTAACTTGTGGATCTGAGAGTTGCATTAGAAATAAAACACTGGATTAAAGACTGGAAACCATGTATATAAGAGTTCACAGAAAAACAGAGAAGTGATCAGATGGCATTTGGAGTCTGATACATAACAGATTAATTTGGAGGGAAATTGTTACTAGGAAGTTAGTAATGATGTAACTTTTCACGTAGTATCTTCCTAATATTCTATACGCCTTGAAGTCATATCAAGAATTTGATGATGATTAAAGATTAAACACTAAAAAAAAATATATTTTGGGTTCTTTGGAGCAGAGAATGAATGAAAGTGTAGTGGTTTGTATTAAGCCTATTCAATCGTGTAATACTACTGTATTTTAATAACCAGCCTCATAAAAAATATTTATCTAAAAAAAAAAAAAAAAAAGGCAAGACAAGAAGGCTGAGTGTGCCAGTTAGGTTCGATTATAAGTAGCTTCTGTTGAAGAGAAATGACTTATAATCTTATTTATGCTAAAAGCTTAAAGGTAATAGCTAAATCAGTGGAAGAGACCTCCACAAAACCTTAAAGAAATGTGGACTAACTAGGGCTTCTGACATAACATCCAATCTTTACTCACAAATGGTGCACCCCATTAGTAGGTATCCAGTGGAACATAAACAAGATGAGCTGGGAATTTGGCCAACCAAACTGTACAAGCTTGAATCAGAAATGAATATGTTGGTACAATAGAATTTCATGCTGGCTGGAGCATTACAGAGTATTTTGGCACTGCTGGCTATTTTCATCAGGAAACCAAGGTGATCAGAGAAAAATCAATCACTGAAACAAATCTAAAGTTGACAAAATTCAAAATACTCACCATAAACATAAGACATATTAATGAAGAAGTGGAACTTGGAAGAACTATAAAAATACAATGCAGGCATAACAGGTGTTACTGAGAGGAAGAATAAACTAAATGAGATCCTGCTAAATAATGAATATAAGATATTATATTTAGGCAACATCAATCAGGGAAAGGAAGGAAGGAAAGAGTGGTGATGGCATTCAACACCAAACATGAAGATAAACTTCTTGATTAGCAAGCAATTTCAAGTAGTTATGTGAGGAAATTCAATATGTGGAATTATATAACGAAAATTATTAGAAAGTTGTCCTATGGAAGAATTTTCTGAGTGATAAGAGAAGTAGCTGATATTAAGAAAACAGAAAACTAGTACTTGTTGGAGATCTAAACAGCAATGCAGAAAATTAATCCCATGTATAAATGGCGTGGAAAAAATTAGGAGAATGTGACACAACTAATAATAATCACAAGTACCTGCTGGATTTCGTTCGAGACAATGAATAGAAATCCAACAAGCTCCATTGTCAACATGAAGATGTGCACAAATTCACACAGAGAGAAGACATTATTAAAAAAAAAGTCTTATTTATTGTCGAATAGTAATATCTACACACACAGGTTCAAGATACAAGATATAGGAATTTGAAATTGGAAGTGATCATCCTTTAGTTTTAAGCAGGATTAAAAAGAATATCACATTCAAAAGAAAAATATATTAGAAAATTTTAAAAATAATTAAAAGTTGTGCAGCTTTTACAGGTAAACTGTAGGCTCAGTTATATAAATATTATTAAAGAAAAAAAATGAAAGAGTGAAAACATGAACCAAACCTTGGAGCCTCATTTCCTTTTCTACAGATCATCCTTCTTTCCGTCATTCTCAGTCTCATATCCTGCAAAACTACAACAGTGTCAACTGGGATGATCTTTGGAATTTCTATGCTTTATTTCCATGAACTGATTACTGCTTCCCCTCTTCTGATCCTAGCATCTGCTCTAATCTAATAACAAAAATTCTTGCTGGGATGAATGCTTTGTTCCATATACTGGTTGTCCAACAATTGCCATAACAGACCAACACAAAAATTCAGCAAGTCAAAAATTCTAGACTCTCACTTCTCTTACACTATAGCTCCTAACTGCAAAAACATCAAAAAAATGCTAAGCAGACTTTGGCAGTAAAGCCTTTTGGTCTCTCATCAAGGCAGAAATGACCTTGGCTTTGGGATGCAACTTCTGTCATTCCATGTTTCTACGTCTTTCACCAGTAAAGCCTTTTGGTCTCTCATCGAGGCAGAAATGACCCTGCTTTGAGATGCAACTTCTGTCCTTCCAATGTTTCCACTTCTTTCACATCCTGATGGTACAGTAGTAATACTCCCTAAAGATAAAGTAGACCTCTTCTGGAGAAAGTTTGGAGAAACTCATGTGATTATTCATATTTCCAAAAACCATTTGCTTGAGTCTAGCATCTTTGCCTTCTTACCAAACTACCATTTTACAGTATTCCCCCTTCTCTTTGTAAAGTGATTACCAGCTTCCTCCCTAGTCAATTAGTGTTGGTGTATCAGTTTTTCCCCTATAACTCTTGTATAGATGCTAAGGCAGATCTCCTCCCACTATTACACAAACTATACTCTGAAATTTTGCAGAAGGACATCAGAAAAATACTAAGTTGCCTTTGATGCCGTAATGGTATTCCTCCAATTGTACTTAAAGCTTGTGTTCCAGAACTCACTCCTACCTTGTATTGCCTCTTCAAGCTGTCACACTCATCTTTTATCCATCCAACAGTTTGGAAGCAAGCTTTTATTCAGCCTGTCCCCAAAAAAAGGTAGATTAAAGTCAGCAATCAAACTAACCCTGACACCCTGATCTCAATACTTTTAAAAATAATGGAAAAGTCAATAGCTTCACTTCTTGGAGACTTGTCAATTTTAGTGATCAACATTCTGCCATTTTCATTTTACTTGGACATAGGTTATGGAAAAGTTTAGAGAAACTCATGTGATTATTGATATTTCCAAAAGCCATTTGCTTGAGTCTGGCATCTTTGCCTTCTTACCAAGTTACCATTTTACAATATTCCCCCTTCCTCTTTGTCAATAGATTACAAGCTTCTTCCCTAGTCAATCAGTATTGGTGTATCCCAGAGCTCTGTGCTTTCACTTAAACTTTTTCTTCTATACACTACTGATCTCTCTCTAACATTCAATCTTATTCATGGTGTTGCTGCTGACAGTACTCTCCAATCGTTTTCATTTTCAAAACCTTGCAGTGCTAAGGTAATTCATGCTTCAAGATGTTTATCCACTGCCACCAATCTTCTTGTCATTCTCAAGTGGAATGAGAATAACCTGGTGAATTTTAAGTCCACCAAAATGCAATTCTATCTCATTTCTGGGAAGAAAACCATGCCTCACTCTTTCTCACATCTGAACAGTATTGTACTCACCAACTAGGATCAGTTTTCTTCTTTTATTAACAGAGTGACACATCTTCTATTCACTCACAAGCATTCAGATCTCCAGCCATCTTATATTTACCATGGTAAATGGAAGATCACTAGAAAATTTTAATTTCATATGCTCATAAGCAGTGCTTTTTTTTTCTGGAAAAAAAGGTGCCAGTACTCACCATGAAGATGTTATTACAGCAGCTTCCACACTTTTAACATATCCTCCGATATATCCTTGTCGTCTCTAGATCACTTCTTTCATTTAGTATCAACTGCAGAATGACGATCTCGGAGCAGCCATGAGTCCACATATTTGCTAGGGTTGAACTGAGTGAGAGGGGGGTCCTACTATCCTGATGAACATTGGTGCAGATGCTGTCCATACAAGCAGAGATGACCTAGATGAAGTTACTATAAGATTCATCTGAGAGAAACCCCTTTCACATTCACTGGAAGATATTGCAATTGTGCCCAAAGTGTGCTTTAGAGGAAGTAGTATGTTCGGGACTTTATTTTCTTGAAGATATTCATGAAAACCACAAACTGCTTCTTTTTCATTTAGGCAAAATTTGCGTGCTAACTTTTTAATTTCAGCTTCACCAAATGTCAGATGCTTCCCAAGATTTTCTGGCCAATACTTGGTATCTAAAATCTTAGCACATTCAGGCAAATCAGCATCATCTCCTTCAAGCAAATGCTTTCCAACAGCTTCTTTCAGACTTATAGAGAGCAGATGAACTTATTGCAGGACTGCGTCTTTCATTTTTGTGGAGCTCAATCCCTTTGAACTTCATGTTCTTCTGACTTTGAAGAGAAATACTGTAGTATGGACCAGGATTTTCAATTCTTTATTCAAAAAGTTGAACTGCATTCTTTATCCTTCTGTCTGCTTTGTACAAGTCAATATTTCTCTCTTGTAAATCTAGACTTAGTTCACTAAGCTCTTGGAGAGCATCAAACATAAGGCCCAAATCAAGAACAAACTCGCATGACATTAGTTTTCTTAAAAGGCCCTCATAAAGAAAGCAATCTGTTTTGCTTCTTCTGCTGTCTTCTTTTGCCTCCAGAAAGTGATGGACAAGGGCTTTAAAGTCTTGCCACACTGCAGAAACATTGAGAAAGCTAGATACAACCCAGCAAGTGCTTAAAATTCTGCCACTATTAAGAAGTTGAAGTTCCAAAGTCACTGCACATTTCTGTAGTTCCCCAGCATTCTTAGGTAAAGCATGATAAGTCACATAAAGTTTGTCCATGAAACTCTTAAAGTGATTCACTCCTGCTAGATTGTTCACTGTGTATCACTAACAGACACAGAGTGAACAATGTTTCACAGTGTATCGGTTGAATTATCATTATGTGTGTCACTAACACACAATTCAAGGCGATGGCTAGCACAATGCCAGAAAATAACACTAGGAAACTTTTCTTGCATTAGCCTCCTTACACCATTACACACACCAAACAACACGGTTGCATTATGTTGTTTAGTGTGCGTAATCACAAATCACAAGTTACAGACAATAAATACTCCTTTAAGTAATCTTCAGATATCCTAAACACTAAGATGACTAATTAAAGAGTTTAGAATTCCCCTAGCAGTTACATTCTGATAATTCGATCAAATCTAGGAAAAGACTCACAGGAGTCGAAAGTTCAGGAAAAACTACACGAACAATAACAATCAATGTTGTTGTGTTACTCACAGTTGTCAATTCATCAATAAGTAACGATATTTTGTTGTTAGAGTTCACTATATTGTATTAATGTTTTTCTCATTTCATTTGCGTTATGGCTCACAATGTTAATGCAAGCATTTGCAGAATGAAGAATATATCCCATGTCTAGGCCATTAAGTTCCTGTAAATTTAGTTCGTCTTCAAAGTTGTTAAATGATTGATTTCTCCTCACAACTTTGTAAGCGATTCGAAACACTTTTCCTGTTATGTCTTTATTATGAGACAAAGGATTTAGGAAAACTTTCTCTAATGTTTCATTTTTGCTTCAGATTTTATGGCATACTTTGTGCGCTGCACTCTCCTTATGATTGTAAATCTTTTTTCTTAATGATATTAACTGTTGTTTAGGAGATTCCCCAAAATGACTGATTTTACCATTTGCCCACTCCACTGAAATTTGCATTCCCATGTGTTTATCGACAGCAAGACTTCCGATATCACAACATACTTCACAGCCCAATATTTCATTCTTGACATACAGCCACTCGTTTCCCTCGCAGAAGTCATTTTTCAGCATAAGTGTCCAACATTCGGGTCAATTATTATCAGAATCTGCTTCCTTTTGACCGCGCGGTTAGCTTAGTGGCTTTGCGCTTCGCAACCATATGCCTGGGGAAGGAGTGTCCCAGGTTCGATTCCCGTTGTAGACGTGAGGAATTTGAGGATCTTCCTCAGGCATAGCCAAGTTAGCCGGTCTTGGGCGCGGTCAGTAGGGTTTTTTCCACCAGTTTATCTGGCGTTTTTCATCCCGCAAACAGGCAAACTGGCCCCGTGAACATACGCCTCTACAGTCAAAAATATATCCCCCCAGCGGCAGACCAGGCGACGGGTCGGTTGGGAGTAGTACTAACAAGAAGTCGCATCTAAAGTAACACGCGGACCATGCATAGGAAGCGGGAATAACGCATAGAAGAAGAAGAAGAAGCTTCCTTTTGACCACGTGGATCTTCGGTCTTGGTTTCATGATCCTCTTCACTGAGTGTATTTTCGGTGCTAGTTTTCTGTTTTACAGGCGTTTCACAAGTAGATTCAACAATTTCTGCTTCTTCAGCCTTCCTTTTTTTTTACTCATTGGCATAAAAACTCAAGTGAACACCTGCCTGTTGCAGAGTGAATATAGAACTGACAAACTGATGTTGGAAGCAATCGGAAGCGAACACAACTTCCTATTTCTGGTTGCATACCAACCTATGAAACAGGAAAGCAGGGTACCAACTTATGAGTAATCAAAACTGAAAATTATTCATGAATACAGTACCATCAACTGGAATATTTATAATACAATTTGCTATCAATAAATTGCAAATGTTTAAAAACTTAAGAAAAAGGTATCCGGAGAGTTCATCGAAAAACAGTTTACCAAAAGACAATTCATCGAAAAAGCAATTCACCGAATAAACAATTCATCGAAAATCAGTTTATCGAACAACAATTAATCGAAAAAGCAATTCATCGAAAGACAATTCCCCAAAAAAGCAATTCATCGAAAGACAATTCCCCAAAAAGCAATTCACCAATGAGCAGTTAATCGCAAAGACAATTCATCGAAACGCAATTGATCGAAAAACGACAATTCATCGAAAATACGGTTCACTGAAAAATGAATTATAAGGCATGTGGGGGCGAAGATGTGTGTGTGCAATTTTTTATTTTTTTTTGGTTTGTTTTGGATTATTTTGAGAGGTATATATCTTTTTATTATCCTACTATTTATAACTACTATTTATTCTACTTCGTTCGGAAAGCGATTTTTTGGCGAAGCATAGTTGGTTGCAGTGAATGACATCCACTGAGGTGGATACAGTTGAGATGTTAAAAGAACATTTCATAAAGGGATTTCATCCTCGTGAAATTTTTAGCTCATATTCTAACCGTTGATGAAACATGGCTTCATCACTATGACCCAGAGAACAAACAACAGTTAATGGAGTGGAGACACAAAGGTTCTCCATGGCCAAAGAAGTTTCGAACCAAACAGTCAGCAGGGAAAGTTCTTGCCATTGTCTTTTAAGATATGGATGGTGTAATCCTTACCTTACCTCAAGGAAGGTGAAACTGTTACAGCAGCTCTGAAGGAATTGAAGGAGGTACTGAAGGAAAATCGGTTCGAGAAACTAAGCAGAGGCGTGTTGCTTTTGCAGGACAATGCACCTGCTTATGAAATGCAACAGACAATATACGACTTGGGATTTCAATATCTACCTCAAACACCATATTCACCAGGACCAGCCCCAGGGCCGGTCCTAGAAATTTTGTCGCTGCGTGCAGTAGCATATTTTTCCGTCACTTCCCCTTAAAAAAAACTCTTTTAATGACGTCTTAAAAGCCATGATATTAATCTAGGCTTCAACATCTCTGATCATAAATTCTAAACAGAAGCATTAGCTAAATTCATACGTTAATGAAAAAGGATCATAAACTATATTTTTTACAGAGAGAGAGAGAGAGAGATTTCCTCTTAATGTGCAGTATAATAAAATGATTCGTAATGTGTTATTGTACTTTAGGATCTTTTAATTTTTAATGGAAGGGGAGCACAAAAATTTTGTACTCAGGCCACGCAAATCCATGGAACGGCCCTGAAAATCAGTCACTAAGAGTTGTGTAGATTCTAGTTAATTGTCAAGAAAAGTTAATTGCTCTCCACATGTTTACTTGTGGCATCAAATAATGAACGAATGATTCCAGGAAAAAAAAAGTTTCTTTTCCAGGCATTAAAAAATACACAGCCTATATATTTACAAATGAATTGTAAGAATAAATTTCCAGTAGATTTGTTTCATTTCCTGATCATGTTATCAGGAAATGAAAGTTTATGCTAAGAAAGAATATATATATATATATATATATATATATGAAAAATATATGTATTCAAGATACCAAGTAATTTTATATTAACTTGGTTTTAATCCTATTTCCCAAGTAAGCAAACAGACAAGAAAGTCAAGTTTGCACCTATAAGTAGTGCAAGTCCAAGGCAACTCGGGAGATAAGTGCATGTGGTACTCCTGTCTTCCCTACAGATAAATCGCTAACTGTACAATGAAGCAGGATGTGCACTTACATTAAATGCTCTAAAATGCAAGAAAATAATTATTACGTTTCAATGACCGCTTCCATATGTTGTCAGTATTACGAGTAACATTCCGCATTGTTACTGAAGATTTTTAAACAATACTTTGCAAGAAAAATGACTTTTCGATGAATTATGAAAGAATTCATCGAAAAATTTTCGGTGAATTGTTTTTTTGATGAATTGCATTTTCGATGAATTGTCGTTCGAGGAATTGGTCATTCGAGGAATTGTCGTTCAGCGAATTGCTTTTTCGTGAATTACATTCGATGAATTGTCTTTCAATTAACTGTTTTTCGATGAATTTGCCTGTAACCAAGAAAAAAGATGCCAGTACTGCGTACCACCAGGAAAAAAAAAAAAAAAAACTGCTCATAAGCCAAAATAACTAGTTTTTGTTCATATTGCCAGTGTGTATTGTCTTATTATGGAGCAAATCATATGCTAATATGTAGATATAGTGTGTATTATCATTTGTGTATTGTCTTTGTTTTCACTTTCAATTTGCCTTTAGAAAAATATGATAGTTTTAGATATACTTTTTAAAGCGTCATTTTAGCTTGGTATATGAAGAAAGCTTGGTAAATAGCCCTCTCTGTCAGTTTCTCAAAACCATTCCATGGAATGGTCCAAATGTGAATAAAGTATGGCCTTTATATCGAGTTGCCTTGCATTAAAGTGTAGATATTGCCTTAAAATATTAAAAGTTCATAACAAAATTCCTTATGTGTACCGTCAAGGAATGTATAGTATACTAATGATAGTACCACATGAGTTTAAATAAGTTTACATTATTATCCAGTGTCACCGAAGCATCATAACGAAAACATTAGATGGAGACCTCCACACAGTCTTTAAAGAATGCAGAGAATCCTGGAGTTTCTAACCTAATGTATACCTAATAATAAAGTAGATACCTAGTAATGGATACCTAATAATGGTGTACCCCATTACTAGGTATCTACTGGGTACTAAACGAACAAGGATGCACTAGCAATTTGAGAATTAGCAGATTGTTTTCTGTTTTAGTTTAAACCTAAAAATTAAACTTAACTTAAACCTGCCATTTAAGCAAAGTCATCACTGTTTTTCAGAGAACTAGGGCAAACAGTGAAAAGTCAGTCAGCTAATAGAACAAACATGTCAGATAAATTGCTGACATGTTTGTTCATTTATTTTATGTTCATGGTGTACTTTTCCAGCTCTTCTGATCAATTTTCTTTCCTTTCCATCAACATAAGGAGTATCAATGGAAAGGAAAGAAAATTGATCAGAAGAGCTAGAAAAGTACAACATGAACATAATTGGGTTAATTGAGACAAAGATGATTAAACCAAGTGAAATATGTTTCTAAATAATAAATATAAGATTTATATTCAGGCAACAGTGATCAAGGAAAGGAGTGAAGGAATAGGGATAGCATTCTGCCAAAAAAATGAAGATAAACTTTTTGATTGGCAGGTAGTTTCAAGTAGTTATCTGGACAAATTTCAAAATGGAAAAATTTGACAATGAAACTTATTTGTGCCAATGGTCCCACTGAAAGTTCTTAGTAGAACTTTCTAAGTGGAGAAATGTTTTGAATCATCAGTGAAAGAAGATAACAGAAACAAAAAAGAAAAGTTAGTCCTTGTTAGGGATTCAAACAGCAGGGTAGAAATGAATCCCATAAATAAGAAATGTTTTGAGGAAAAAGGCAAAATTAATAATAATGGAAAGGACATCTACTAGATTTCTGTTTAGAACACAGAATAGTCATTACTAACACTACGTTTCACCATTGAGATATGCACGAATTCACATGGAAAGAAGGCATAAAAAAAAAAAAGTATTATTAACTGTGTTATTGTTAATAGAAATATCTCTTAATACTTGCTCAAGTTACAAAAGAATACAGATTTCAGATATTGCAACTTTTAATTTTAAGACAATCACTTAAATGTATTCAAAAGAATAATATATATGAAGTAATAAAAATAATTGGAGTAGCTCTTACAGGTGAACTGCAGACTCGACTATACAAATATTACTCAAGAAAAAAATGACTAAAAATGAGAACGAAACAGTTATTATTATTATTATTATCTGAGACCTCCAGGGAGTCAAGGACTCATCAAGGGAGGCTGTAAATTACCCAACCCAGCTATCATAGCTTCCCTTAAATTCATTCACACTAGATGCACTCACTACCCCTAAGAGCAAATTATTCCACTCACCCACTGCTCTCTCTGAGAGAAAAACCTAGCTCTTACCCCTTGCAGTTCTAAGGGATAAATTCCAAAGAAAATATTCTTTCAGCTAGATAGGTAGGTAGGTAGGTATGTGGTGAAGTTGTTCGCAAAGATAGAAAAACGTAGACAAGAAGTTAGAGGCAGGTTGTGCAAAAGAAGAAAGCATATCAAAATTTACTAGTGAGAAAGCTGGCAGATGTCCTTAGAGAAGAGAAAAATGTAAGAGAGCTAAGCTCCATGTAACAGTTGCTAAACAAGTCATGGACAGAACATAAAAGACACACATGAAGGTGACAAAATATCCTGCATGATGTGACAGAAATTTCAAAATGGAAGCAAGAGTACTGTAAGAGGAATAAGGTATGATATCATCATCAAATTCCTGATATATATACCCTCAAGGTGTGTACAGGATATGATAGTACTACATGAAAAATTACATCATTACTAACTTCATATCTACAATTTTCCTCCAAATTAGTCTATTACCTGTCAAGACTCCGATATTATCAGATCTTATATTTCTATCATCTAAGGAGCTTTGTACCGTATCAATCCACCTATATCTTGGTCTTCCTCTGGGTCGTTTTCCTGCCAACCTGGCAGAGAACACTTGTTTTGCTAATCTTTCCTCGCCCATTCTGTTTAAGTGACCATACCACCTTAGATTAGCTCTGCACGTGCATTCCTGGATGCTGACAATGTCAAGTTCTTTCCTAATATCCTCATTTTTAATATGATATTGCCATTGATGCCATCTGTTCACACCTCTTATCTTTCTCAGGACTCTCATATCTACGGTCTCTAGTCTTTGGTCAAGTGTTTTACTTCTGACCCAGCTCTCAGATCCATAAGTTAAAACTGGTTTGAACACTGTCTAGTATACAGCTAATTTCATGTTCTGACTAATTTCTCTCTTATTCCATATGAATTTATTCAATTGACTTCCTACCATACCAGCTTAGTTAATTCTGTTGTCTATTTCCATATTTAATTTACCATCTTCACTAAAAATCATGCCTAAGTAGTTGAAATGTTTTACTTGTTCCACGGGTTCTCAATTCACAATGCAATTGACATTTTCAATGCTTCTGCTTATTTTCAGTCTTTGTCTTGTTATTGCTGACCTTCATACCATATCTATTACAACAGTTATTCAATTTAGTCAGGGAATCCTGCAGATTTGTAGCGAATTCATTTAGAAGTATAACATCATCCGCATAAAGCAAAGAGCTGAGATTACATCTTCAATTTTGATATAAGGTTTAATACCACTTTCCTTCATAATGTGATCCATATAGATAATGAATAACAGTGGGGGATAATGTACATCCCTGTCTGACACCAGATTTAACATTAAACCACCTTCCTGTACTTCCTTCAATTCTAACTGCTGACTTACAACTCAAATAAAGACTAATTATTGCTTGATATAATGACCCATTAACACCATATAACTCTAGCATTTTGAATAGCTACGCTCTTGGCACCTTGTCATATGCCTCTTTCAGATCTACAAAACTTAAATACAGATCTTTGTTATATTCTGATGATTTCTCAACTATCTGTCATAAAGTGAAAATCTGATCCTGACAGCCTCTATTTGGCAGGAATCCAGCTTGTTCTTCACGAAGCTTTTCTTCCACAATTCTTCTCAACTGTTTCTCAAGTATACTTGCATATATCTTACCAGGAACACTCAGTAATCAAATACCTCTATAATTCTCACATTTAGTTTTATTTCCCTTCTTATATATGGGTACTATGAGAGCTCTACTCCATCAGGAATTCATCCCTCTGTCCAGGCCTTCTGAACTATACAGTGCAGCCACTGTAAGACTTTTATACCTCCATACTTGAGCATTTTTGGTTGAATATCATCTACTCCTGCTGCCTTTCCAGATTTCAGGTTTTTGATGGCTTTTTCTACTTCAAGTATGGAAATGTATTCCTGACTGTATGCCTGGTGATTGTTTTTTTACCACTGTGCTGTTATCACTGCTTGTTTCATTTAGCAATTTTTCGAATAAGTAATTACTCCATACTTCAAGGATATATTTTTCTCCTGTTTTCAAGTCGCCTTTATCATTTCTAATTCCTTTAACAGCACTCTTTCCTCCATTTCTGAGCTTCTTCAACAACCTCCAGAATATCTTGTAAACTTCTTGATATTTATTTTCTATGTTCTTACCAAAGTCCTCCCATGACTTTTGTTTAGCCAGTTTTACACAGTTTAGCTTTCTTACATTTGTCTCTGTATTCTCTAAGAGCACAAGCTGACTTAATTGCCAGGAACTTTTGATATGCTTTCTTCTTTTCCTTCATTGCCTCTTTAATTTCCTGTGTCCACCATGGAGATCTGATTTTTCTATCCTTGCAGACAATCTCACCACATGCCTCTCTGGCTGAATCAATCAGTGTTTTTTTTCAGGGGTTGCCACTGAATCTCCGAAGTTTGGGTCCTGTTCTCAAACTCATTTTTTTCTTGAATAATATTTGTGTATTTTAGTCCACAGTTCACATCTGAGAGCTGCTCAACTTTTATTCACTTTAAAACATTCTTACATGTTCTTCTTTTCAATATGAAATTCAATTTTATCCTGGTCAAGACTAAATGGTTATTTCAAAGTTCTAATTTCAAATCCTCTGTACACGCTAGTGTCCTTCACCAGGAAGAAAACATCACTATCAACAATAATATAGTCACTGAGACTTTTCTTATTCCTTCTCTTAATCCTTTTAATCACCTGTATCAGGTATGATATAGGTGATTTAAAAAAAAAAAAACACCACTGAAGTTAGATTTAATCCTTTTAATCAGTGTTTTATGTAATCTTCAGTGATTAAAAAAACACACTGAAGGTACATATTGTGGATATCTAAGGTAATTACTTTGCAAGACTGCTAAATGAAATAAGAGTAACAGAACAGTATTAGAAAATAGGTATTATTTCTAGGAAACTTCCCATGTTACTCCTCTAAGCAAATATTATTTTTATAGCTATTTAGCTTATTTTTGTTTAGGAATACCCCTTTTATAATGTCATTGGCTTTTTACTCAAATCTTAGGACATTACTGAATGTTTTATATAGACAGATATATGAAGAATATATAGGAGAAATAATTCGAACATAATTTTGTAGGATGTTGTCTTCTTATTCAGCGGCATCCCGGCAAGTGACGATATACATTCATATGCTGTTAAAGGAAGTATGATGGAAAGGAAGGGGCAGGGGGTTGGATAATGTAGGTGTAGAGAAATGTAGGAGAATTATTGGTGAGGCAAGGGGGTATGTGAACTTTTTTGAAAAATCCAGGTTTTTTTTATATATTATTCAAGGTGGGTAGAGAATACTTTGGGAGGTGGTGAAAATAGAAATTTTTAGGGAAGGATATGATGGGATAAGATCAGGGATGGGAGTAACGGGGTGTGAACCGTTTCGACAGTGCATCGCCTTTGGAGCTCATGGGGGAAATGGAGCTATGCTGGCTTGGTGTTTCTGTACACCAAAGACAGAAACAACAAGCCAGCATGACATAGCCTCCAATTCCTCCATGAGCTCCGAAGAGGATGCACTGTCAAAAGGGTTTATACCCCTGTTACTCCCACCCCTGATCTTATCCCATCATAATCTTTCCCTGGGAATATGAATGTATATCGCGACATGCCAGGATGCCGATGAATAAGAACACAGCCAGCAACATCCTACCAAGGTATGTCCGAATTATTTCTCCTATATATTTTTATATATCTGTCCATATAAAACATCAGTTATGCCCTAAAATTTGAGTAAAAAGCCAATGACATTATAAAAGGGGCACTCCTAAACAAAGACTAAATAGCCATAAAAATAATAGCGTTAGAAAATATTCCAGTGGAATGGAATAAGTAGTACATATCAATACTTGAGGTAGAAAAAGTCATCAGAAATCTGAAAGGCAGCTGGAGTAGATGACATTAGACCAGAAAAGTTTAAATATAAAAGTATAAAGGTTTTATAAGCTACACTGCATAATTCAGGTCTTTGTCAGAAGGTAGAATATTTTAGAAGATTGAGTTTCCATCTATAAAAGGGAAATAAAACTGAATATGAGAATTACAAAGGAATTTTCCTACTAAGTGTTCCAAGTAAAATTTACACAATATTTCTTGAGAATTAGCTAGAAAAATTGTGGAAGAGAAACTTTGGAGAAGAACAAGCAAGTTCAGAGTAAACAGGGAGTGGTTTTCTGAATCAAATTTCCATTTTATGACAAATATTTGAGAAATTATAGGAATATAAGAAACATCTGTTAATAAGTTTTGTAGATCTGAAAAAAAACATACAAGGTGCCGAGAGAGAAAACTTTTGAAAACTTTACAAATTTTATGGTGGAAATGGAACATGATACACAGCAATACATAATCTATATTTATGTTGTAAGTCAGCCGTTAGAACTGAAGAAGTACAAGAAGTTGGTTTGAAGTTAAATCAGGTGTGCACTATCTTCACTAATAATTCATCATCTTTCATAAAGAAAGTTGCATTAAATTTGATATCAGAATCAAAGATATCAAACTGAAATAACTATAATTTCTTTGGCAAGTTTAATTTATCAAACTGAGCACTTTGTTTTATAAAGATGAAGTTCTATTAAAGAAATCCAGTGTAAGTCTAAGATTCTTTAACTAAATTGAATAATTTAGTTAAAGAATCCAGCAGTCACAAATGGATTGATTTAGCTGGTATGAAAATCAGCAATAAAACACCAAAACTATGACAATAGACAGAAACAGGAAAACTTAAGCTGCATTCTCAATGGAGACCCATAGAAAAAGTAAAATAGCTCGGCTGCTAAGGCACAATATTTAGTGAAGATGGCAAATTAAATATGGAAATGGACAACAGAATAAACAAAACTAGTATGGGAAGCCATATCAACAAATTTTATTGATATGGGAAGCCATATCAATAAATGGGAATCCATAGCAATATATAGACAATGTTCAAGCTAATTTTAACTTATTGACCTGAGAGCAAAGTTAAAAATAACAGCTAATCAGAGAACCTAGACAACATAGATATGAGAGTTCTGAGAAAAATGAAGAGTGAACAGATGACATCAACAACAAAATCATATGAAAAATAAGGATATTGGGAAGGAGCTTGTCATTATTAGCATTCAGGAATGTGTGAGTAGAACTAATCTGAGGTTCTATGTTACTTAAACAAATGGAAGAGGAAATGTTAGCAAACATGTATTTAAGGCAAAGATGGTAGGTACAGACAGATGAATACCAAAACATCAATGGATTGATGCAGTCAGAAGTGCCCTAGAAGACAGAAGTATAATATACAACAATACTGGAATGCTTACTAATGTCAGGCTAATTTGGAGGAAGTGTTATTAGGAGATTAGTAATAATATAAACTTACCAATCTTGTAGTACGGTCATCATATCCTGAACATTCCTTTGAGGGCACATATGAAAACACTGATAACGATGATGATTACATTACTGTCCTCCTATCAGCAATTTTCCTCCAAATCAATCTGCTATTTATCAAGACTAAAAAATGTTGGGTCTGACAGTATTGTAATCTCCTAACACTCCAGATCTTGTTCTTCTTGTGGTCTTTTTATCTGTAATCTAAGTGCATGTGCGCACGCACACAAGCACCTGTTTTCTGGTAACCTTTTCCCTCTGAGATTCTGTTTAATTGTATTTTTTTGTGGAGTAGTGGGAGGCAATTTTTTTCTTGCGCATGTAATCCTATCAGATGCACTATTAGTAAATTACTCCCTAACTATGAGTCATTTAATTCTTAATTTCCAAAGGAAAGAAAGTACCTCAGAGATTAATTAAGCTTAATAATCATTTTACTCATTAAGAGATTATGAAATAAAGTTGGATAACTGGAACGATGCCTCCATGTAGTCTTCTAAGAAACCACCAGAACTTCTGATCTAATGTCCAATCCTCACCTTCTTGTGGTGCACTGTTATATAATTACCTAGATAATGAATGAATGAAGATGAGCTGGCAGTTGATTTAGCTGACCAAACTGTATCCTTATTGGCTTAAACCATAATGCAAAATGATGCTACAACATCACAGAATTTTATGCAGTCTGGGACATCACCCAGTAAAACAAGACCCTCATTGTTCATAAGGGAACCAGGACGGCAAAAAGTCAGCTTCTGGAACAAATTCCAACTCGACATCAGCAGAGTTCAAGTATGACACCATCAACACAAGCATCGACAGAAAAGAAATGGAAATAGCAGAAGAAGTATCAGATCAACATAACAGGTATTACCAAAACAAAGAAGACACAAAAAGGTGAGATCTTTCTAGGCAACAAATGCAAGATGTTATATTCAGGCAATGACAACCAGCTGCAGTAAATGTGTGGATAATCTTCTTGAATGGCAAGAAATATCAAGTAGAGTGATGGAGGCAAATATCAGAATGGGCAATGAGACTTATTTGTGCTTATGGCCTCACAGATGGTTCTACCAAGGAAGAAATGGAGGAATTTCTTTTGAGGCATTAGACAGGGCAGCTGGCTCGAGAAAAAGGAAAAGTTGGTCCTTGTTAAATAGTTAAACAGCAGACTAGGAAATGACATAGAAATGTTCTCAGAAAATTTGGAGAAAAGAGCAAAGCTAATAATGGTAAATATCTACTGGATTTCTGTTCAGGACATGGACTAGTTATTACTAACACCATGTTCCAATATAAACATGCACAAATTCGCATGGGAGAAGATACAAGAAATAAAAGTTTTGTCCATGATATTCTTGATTGTGATATTTTCCCACTGGTTCAAGACAAGAATATAGAGAGGATGTGAAACTGAAGTAATCAACATTCAGTTGTGAAGAAGATAAAATTGAATTTGATATTGACAAGAGGAGCATGTAAGAAAGTTTTAAAATGAATCAAAGCTGAATAGCTTCCACAGATGAACTGTAGACAAATACACAAACATTAAAAAAAAAAAAAAAAAAATTAAGAAGAAATGTGGTTGAATAACAGTGACTGCCTGATTCAGAATACCTGTAAAAGAATCAAATTCCAGATGACTGAGTTGAACTGACATGGTGCCATTTCTCTAAAAAGAGAAATAAAACAGAATTGGGAATTAGATGAAATTTGTCTACTGAGTGTTCCTGGTAAGATTTATGCAAGTGTACTTAAGAAAAAGATAAAAAAATTGTACAAGGAAATCATGAAGAACAGCTTGTTAGGCTTAAGCCAAATAGAGGTTATTAGGATCAGATTTTCACTTTAAGTAAATAGTTGAGAAATCATGGGAATATAACAGTGATCTGTATTTAAGTTTGGTATATCTGGAAAAGGCACTTTTTCCTTTCCTGAAAAATTTGAAGTCCAGCTTTTTCAATCTAAAACAGTAGCGAAACAGTGTTCTTAAACACTGTTTTGCTACTGCTTGTTTCATTTAACAATCTTTCAAAGTTATGCCCAACACACAAAATCTTTATCTTTTGTTTTCTTGCCCTTTCAGATTTCTTTTACAGAACCCTTTCTTCCATTTGATTTTTTTTAATAGCCCCAGAATGTTTTGCATCATTCATTATATTTGTATTTTATTATCATCAACTGGGATTCAAAGCTATCTGGTGAAACTATCTGGGGTACTGTTAGGAAGTTCCTGAAAGGTCAGTGATTTTTATTGATTTATTGAGTGTTTTCTAAGGTTTATTGGTATATTTTTAGTATATTACTGTAGTATTTAGTGTATTTATTGTAATACAGCATTTAATAACATAACTGTACAAATATTATTAGTTTTTACTACTCCTAAGAATGATGCCGAAAACTCATCACAACAGGGCAGTGTCTAAAGCTCAGGCTCAAGTTGTTACTACTGAAGAGAATGTTTGTCCTGATGAACACTCTTCAGATGGATGAGCAAAAGTGTTGCTGTAGTGATAATTTATCTGAGGATAATCCGACATTAAAAATATCCCAATCAAAGGAAATTATTAAAAAATCGACCAGAGAATTAGAAAAAGTGGAAAACATTTAACAAAACTTAGGATGAGTAAAAAAGGATCACAGGAAGAAGAGGCAGGAAAGCACTGAATTAATAACATGAATAACAACAAGGTAAGTCACTTAAAAAAAAAAAAGAGAGAGAGGTGATATGGTATGGTGATTCAATCTAAAAATTTGTGCTTGCTAAGGGAGTCACTACTTCTAGTTTCATGGGGGCAAAAATTAAAGATATGACAAATACATACAGACAAGCATACATCTTTAAGGCCCACCTTTCCTAATTGGGTTGTGGGAGCAACAGCTGCAAGAGGAACTTCCAATGGTCACAATCCTCTGCCACCAAGCTCAGGTGTTCTGGTGGGATTCCCAAAATGTGTCCACCCAAGGTTTTGGATATAATCTATCCAGTGAGTCCTTGGCCTTCCACATGGCCTCCCACCCTCTGGCTTGGCAAAGAGGGCCTGTCTTGTGGCATTCTGACCAGGTGCCCATACCAACGTAACTGTGATCTCTCAACACAGAGAAGCAGTGGTTGAGTATTGAGGGTTTCCTGAATTGCAGAGCTTCTGACTCTGTCGAGTCTTGTTAACCCCGCAACCCCTCAAAGGAACCTCATTTTAGCCGCTTTGATTCGTGTCCGCATTCTTTCGGTCATTACCCAACTCTCATGACCATAGGTGAGGATGGAGACATAGACTGTATTGAAGACAGCCAGCTTTGCCTTCTGGCAAAGTCAATTCTAGCTTGCTAAGTCAATTCGAGTATCTAGCTCTACGTTCCATTTTCCATCATTCGTGAATATGGACCCAAGGTATTTAAACTTCTCCACCTGCCTCATTGGGACTCCACTTACATATAGAGTGCACTGGGATGGTTGTCTTGAGACCACAAATGTTTCAGTTTTGGCCACACTGATCTTCATTCCAGCATCTGCACAAACAGCTACAAACCTATCCAGGGTCCGTTGGAGGTCATCTGTGGAAGAGCTAAGCAGAACTAGGCCATCTGCAAAAAGCAGACGTCCACTGCTACATCTTCCAATTCTGACACACTCACTGCCTCGGCTGTGCCTATCAATCCAGTCCATAAATATTATGAAAAGGAGGGGTGACAGAACACACCCTTTGCAGAGGCCAACGGAGACTGTGAAAGGTTCAGACTTTGTGCTGTTTACTCTGACACAAAACTCTGGGCATTCATACAGGGACTTGATGGCAGCTAATAGTTGGCCATCCACTCCATACTCCTGTACTACTTGCCAAAGCTTATCCCGAGGAACCCGGTCATATGCCTTCTCCAAGTCCACACAACATGTGTAGACATTCTTGGCATATTCCCAAGATTTCTCAAAGACTTGCCTTAAAGTGAAGATTTGGACAGTTGTGCTTCTACCAGGATGAAAGACACATTGTTCTTCCTGGAACTTTGACTCAACTATGCTCCTGCACTGTCTTTCCAAGCACTTAGCATACACTTTCCCAGGCAGGCTGAGCAGAGAGATGCCACGATAGTTACTGCAATCCTTCTTGTCTCCCTTCTTAAAGACTGGTATTATTATTATTATTATGCCTATCTGCCATTGCTTTGGTGCTCGCCCAGATATCCAAGCAGCCTGACACACTCGAGTCAGCCAGAGAACACCGTCTCGATTTAAGGCTTTTAGCATTTCGGGCCGAATTTCATCATCGCCAGCAGCCTTACCCGATTTTAGCGATTTTATTGCTAAATGGACCTCTTCTGCTGTGAGACTAGTCATTGCCCCGATCTGCACCCCAATATGACAAATGTAATTGAAAAATAGAAAAAAAAACAAAAAAGTAAAAGAGATGATGGTTCTGGTAGGAACTAATAATGTAAATAGCAACAAGTATAGTATGAGAGAGGATATGAAAGGTGTGTTGGAAGAAGCGAGAAAGAAATGCGAGAGAGTAAAAATTGTAGATTTGCTACCCAGATATGCTATTCTTTTTTGCTGCGTAAAAATTGTAAAAAAATTGAGTAAGAACTGTAGGTTTGCTACTCAAATGCCAGGAACATCAGAAAAAAAATGAATTCATTATTTTATTGAATATGTGGCCTAAGGCTGTTGGCATAAGTGAAACCTGGCTATCAGAATCAGATATGGTAACTGGGATCAAGTGTAATGGGCATACTATTTTTAAGAATGACAGAGGAGATAGGAGAGGAGAGGAAGTACTACTAATGATATCAGACGACTTAAGCCCAGTTAGGGTAGGAATGCAAGAAAACAACAATGATAACAATGTCTCATGCAGCAGTAAGTATGAGGTTATCTAGTGTAAAGTGGAGGCTAACAAAATGAAATATATGGTAAGGTGCTGCTACAGACCAGGCGGCTTAGTTGCAGGGGACGAAGAAATGAATTGCCAATTTAGCTTTGTGGGTACTAAATGAGTGATCATTATAGGTGGCTTTAATTATCCAAACACTAATTGTGCAGAATAGAAATCTCATGAAAAGAACGAAGAGGAATTTATTGAATTGTTGGGAGACAAGCAGCATGTATAAGAAGGAACTCGAGGTCAAAGAGCATTAGATCTAACAACAGCAGCATTTCTTCTTTTTCTCATCATGGAGACAAATTTCAGTGATTATACTTCAGTGATTATACACGACTCTTGATTTGGAAATGATGTCAGAGTTGAGAAATGAGCAAATCATTCCACCCATTACAAGAAATATTAATATCATCCAATGTAATTTAAATGGTATCGTTACCCCAGCAAGCAAAGAAAAACTGAATGAACTATTACTACTAGCTGACAAACATGATGCTGATATTATATGCATCCAGGAAACCAAACTTCGACAAACCAACAGACTAAACATTAAAAACTATGAAATCATAAGACAAGATAGGCCTACGGACCAAAATGGAGGGGGGGCTTTTGACTAATCCGAAACTTGTCATATAAAGTTGTTGAGTTAGACACGGTATCAGAAGGAACTGAAATACAAGGAATCCAAATACTGGAACCAAGTAAAAAAGCCATTAAACATATTCAATTGTTATCATCCACCTGACAAACCTGGACCAAATCTTTCTAACCTATCCCATCTCAATGAAGAAAACTCCATTATCTTAGGAGACATGAATAGCAAACACCTGTTATGGGGTTCTGAGGAAATAAACTCAAGAGGAGAAAACCTGAGTAATTTCGTAGATGAAACAGGACTAATGACTCTCAACAGTGGAGAACCTACTTATCTGTCTCATTCTTATGGTACAAAAGATGCCCTAGATATCACTGCGGTGTTTCCTGATCTTCACAACAAAGCTATTTGGTCTGTTTTGGAACCAGTAGAAATTGACCAAACTCCAATATTAATCAATCCGAACCCAAAAATGACTAGACCCACCCAAAAAAGAAAATATCATTTGAACTTCCAGAAGGCAAATTGGGAGAAATACAAGGATGAAGTAAGTAATATGCTAAAAGATCACACATACCATGATGACTTAGACAAAGACTATATAACTTGGAAGAACACTATCCTAAATGCAGCAAAGAAAAGTATCCCAAAGGGCTACAGGAGAAAAGTAATTTCAAACTACACAAAGGTTCACCAGGAACTTGCCAGTAAAATAACTCAAGGAAATGAATTATTTAACATCTTAAAAATTGAAAGCTCTCCAGAAACCAGGATCGAGTACAACAAGATAAATGCTGAAATTAAACAAAAATATAATATATTACAAAGAACAGGAGGCAAGAATTTTGCCATAACTTAAATCCAAACACTTCAGATACCAAACTTTGGAAAGTGACTGCTAATTTACAAAGAGACCTACCAAAGGCAAGTGAGACTAACACGCTAAAAGATCCAGATGGAAATATCAAAATTGGAGATAGGGGGATTGCAAATACCTTTGCCTTTCATTTTCAAAATATAAGCAAACTAGAGATGAATACTAGGAAAGACCATCAAATATCAAAACAGGCTCAACAACAGAAAATGCTGCAAACTCCCCAAAATATCAAAACAAACTTTTCTTGAATCCATTTACAATCTCTGAATTGGGAGATGCCTTGGAAAGACTAGATATAAATAAATCATATGGACCAGATAACATACAAGGAAATACGATCAAACATCTTGATTGGCTACTTCGCCTATACAACAATAGCCTAAAACAAGGAAAAGTTCCGAAAGACTGGAAGACAGCCACAATCATACCAATCTTAAAGCCTAACAAACCGCAAAATACCAGGAAGTTATAGACCAATTTCACTGACTTCAATTCGAGGCAAATTAATGGAAAAAATGATACTCCAACGTTTGAATTACTATCTAAACAAAAATAATATACTATCACATTTTCAGGCTACCTTTAGAAGAAATCACTCAACAACTGATCAACTTTTCTACTTAACCTAGACAATTCAAGATAACTTCCAGACAAAACCTACCAAATCCACCATTGCAGCTTTTATAGATTTTAGCAATGCCTCTGACAAGGTGTGGAGGCAGAACTCTTTTCCAAACTTTGTCATATTGGAATAGAAGGGAAAGTTCTTAACTGGATCTACGACTTTCTAAGAAATAGAACAATTCGAGTTGAAATAAATAATACCTTTTCAAAAGTGATAATTTACAAAAATAATACCTTTTTAAAAGTGAAAATAAGATAGGGACTCCCTCAAGGTAGCATTTTGAGCCCCTCCTTTTTTCCATCTACTTAAATGTCTTATATAAAAATGTAAATAAAGAAACAAAGATAGATATAGTTGCTGATGATTTGGTCCTATTGTCAGCTCACAACAACCTAGAAACAGCCGAAGGTCACTTAAACAAAGCCATTGAAAGTTTAGCTACATACTGCGAAAACCAAAAAATCAAAATTAACCCAACTAAATCAGAAATCTGTGTTTTTACTATTAATAACCACCTCAGAAAGTGTAGACCAAAGATTAAGCTAAACAGTCAACTAATTGCATTTAATGAAAACCCCAAATACCTTGGAGTTACTCTGGATCCATCACTAAGCTTCAATAAACATATCAACAATGTTGCAGTCAGAGCAAAAAGAAGACTAAATATCATGAAAAGTATCTCAGGTAAAGAGTGGGAAGCCAATGCTAAAACCTTAAAAGTCACATATACCTCTATTATCCATCCCATAATGGTGCAGGACACCAGAGTGTACAGAGGATTTGAAATTGGAAGGATTAACCATTTAGTCTTAAGCAGGATAAAACTGAATTTCATATTGAAAAGAATAACATAAGAAAGTTTTAAAGCGAATAAAAGTTGAGCAGCTCTCAGATGTGAACTGTAGACTAAAATACACAAAGGTTATTGAAGAAAAAATGAAAGAGTTTGAGAACAGGAATCAAACCTTGGAGATTCAATGGCAAGCCTTGAAGAAAACCCTGATTGATTCAGCTAGAGAGGCATGTGGTGAAGTTTTTTGCAACGATAGAAAAATTAGAACTCCATGGTAAACACAGGAAGTTAAAGAGGCAGTGAAGGAAAAGAAGAAAGCATATCAAAAGTTCCTGGCAAATAAGTCAGCTTGGGCTCTTAGAGAATACAGAGACAAATGCAAGAATGCTAAACACTGTGTAAAACTAGCTAAACAAAAGTCATGGGAGGACTTTGGCAAGGACATAGAAAATAAATATCAAGAAGGTGGCAAAATATTCTGGAGGTTGTTGAAGAAGCTTAGGAATGGAGGAAAGAATGCTGTAAAAGGAGTTAGAGATGATAAAGGTGACATGAAAACAGGAGAAAAAGATATCCTTGAAGTATGGAGTAATTACTTGGAAAAACTACTAAATGAAACAAGCAGTGATGACAGCACAGTGGTAAAAAACACTGACCACGCATGCAGTCAGGAATACATATCCATACTTGAAGTAGAAAAAACCATCAAAGGCTTGAAATGTGGAAAGGCAGCAGGAGTAGATGATATTCAACCAGAAATGCTGAAGTATGGTGGTATAAGTCTTACAGTGGCTGCACTGCATAGTTCAGAAAGCCCGGACAGAGGTACGAATTCTCGATGATTGGAGTAGAGCTCTCATAGTACCCATATATAAAAAGGGAAATAAAACTGAATGTGAGAATTACAGAGGTATTTCCCTACTGAGTGTTCCTGGGAAGATCTATGCAAGTATACTTGAGAAACAGTTGAGAAGAATTGTGGAAGAAAAGCTTGGTGAAGAACAAGCTGGAATCAGGCCAAATAGAGGCTGTCATGATCAGATCTTCACTTTACGACAAATAGTCGGGAAAGCATGGGAATATAACAGAGATCTGTATTTAAGTTTTGTAGATTTGGAAAAGGCATATGACAAGGTGCCAAGAGAGAAGCTATTCAATACGCTGCAGTTATATGGTGTCAATGGGGCATTATATCAAGCGATACTTAGTCTTTATTTGAGTTGTAAGTCAGCAGTTAGAATTGAAGGAAGTACAGGAAGATGGTTTAATGTTAAATCTGGTGTGAGACATGGATGTACATTATCCCCTCTGTTATTCATTATCTATATGGATCACATTATGAAGTGGTATTAAACATGATATGAAAATTGGAGATGTTAATGTCAGCTCTTTGCTTTATGCAGATGATGTTATACTTCTAAATAAATCCACTACAAGTCTGCAAGATTCTCTGACTAAATTGAATAGCTGTTGTAATAGATATGGTATGAAGGTCAGCAATAAAAAGACAAAGACAATGAAAATAGGCAGAATCATTGAAAATGTCAACTGTGTTGTGAATGGAGAACCTGTGGAACAAGTGAAACATTTCAGCTACTTAGGCATGATTTTTAATGAAGATGGTAAATTAAATATAGAAATAGACAACAGAATCAGCAAAGCTGGTATGGTAGGAAGTCAATTGAATAAATTCATATGGAATAAGAGAGAAATTAGTCGGAATACTAAATTAGCTTTATACAAGACAGTGTTCAAACCAGTTTTAACTTATGGATCTGAGAGCTGGGTCAGAAGTAAAACACTTGACCAAAGACTAGAGACTGCAGATATGAGTCCTGAGAAAGATTACAGGGGTGAACAGATGGCATCAATGGCAATATCATATTAAAAACGAGGATATTAGGAAAGAAAACTTGACATTGTCAACATCCCGGAATGCGTTAGCAGAGCTAATCTCAGGTGGTATAGTCACTTAAACAGAATGGGCGAAGAAAGATTAGCAAAACTAGTGTTCTCTGCCAGGTTGGCAGCAAAACGACCCAGAGGAAGACCAAGATGTAGGTGGATTGATACGGTACAAAGTTCCTTAAATGATAGAAATATAAGATCTGATAATATTGGAGTCTTGACAAGTAACAGACTGATTTGGATGAAAATTGTAGATAGGAAGTTAGTAATGATGTAATTTTTTTCATGTAGTACTGTCATATCCTGTACACTCCTTGAGGGTACATGGCAGGAATTTGATGATGATGATAATGGAATATGCTTAGCCTATCTGGATGCAAACATCACAAACCAGTTTAGACAAGCTTATAAAAATTCAGAAAAATGTAGCTAAACTCATATGTGGACTAAGGAATACAACTCCTGGAAAAATAGCAGAATTCGAATCCAACCTTGTTCCTTTAAAAATTAGGTGGCAAGAAAATCTTACCAAATTTGTAGAAAAAACAGCCAACCTTGTACATCATAGAACAAGTGAACTTTTTATAAACTGGAAACCAACAAACTGAATACAGAAAAAATCAACAATGCATGAAATCAATAAATAACTTTTATTATTAAAAGACCAAAAGATAAATGATAAAATATACAAAGAGCCAACAAGTTTCACTAGCCACTGTCTAGCATTTTCAAGGCTGAACTGGTGTGAAAACAAATGCATTGAGTTACATTTCAAAAACATACACTTTAGTAACTGTTAGGCCGTTACATTTGATCATGCTGTTTGAAGGCATGCATGTGTTCGAAAGCTTCAGTCAGATACCGGTACATGACCGCGTGTTTTGTAGTTGTTTGCATATTGTAATTCTGTTGAACTGAGAGAGATGATGAGATTTTTCCATATGTCTTTAAGAACAATAATTTAAATAGAAATCAGGGCATTGTTCTTAAAGACATATGGAAAAATCTCATCATCTCTCTCAGTTCAACAGAATTACAATATGCAAACAACTACAAAACACGCGGTCATGTACCGGTATCTGACTGAAGCTTTCGAACACATGCACGCCTTCAAACAGGATGATCAAATGTAACAGCCTAACAGTTACTAAAGTTATATTTTTGAAATGTAACTCAATGCATTTGTTTTCACACCAGTTCAGCCTTGAAAATGCTAGACAGTGGCTAGTGAAACTTGTTGGCTCTTTGTATATTTTATCATTTATCTTCTGGTCTTTTAATAATAAAAGTTATTTATTGTAATACATCAGACCAAATATGTACAATTAAATGCATGAAATCATAGAAAATAAAATTCCGCATTGTGGGAGATACTGAGATAGGAGTGATATTAGCTTGGTCCACCTTTGCAACGAGTTGCCCGGTGTTGTACTTCCTTACCCCAGTCCTGAAGATACTTTCAGGCGCAAACTTTGTTTGCTCACACTTGGATAAAGGATTAAACTAAATTTATTATAGTCTAAACAAGTGAAAAATAAACTTTCAACATCTTTCTCTAAATCCAGAGTAATTTAATAAAAAGGTGGCACACCGTTTGGCAACCCCTATAGGTAGAGATGACCTTGCTAATGCTTCTGCCTGGTATCTCCACTTGGGCCTGGCTCCTACTGAAGAGACCACAATAAAGGTCGAAACTAGTCTGGGTAGTGGCCCTTCCCTTAATGCATAATATTATACATATCCGCAAGGAGATGTTTTGCATTATGGGAGATACTGAGATAGGAGTGATGTTAGCTCGCTCCACCTTTGCAACAAATTGCCCGGTGTTGTACTACCTTACCCCAGTCCTGAAGATACTTTCAGGTGCAAACTTTGTTTGCTCACACTTGGATAAAGGATTAAACTAAATTTATTATAAAATAAAATTCCCTTGGATTGTCCAAATAAAATAGCCAACTACCTAGCAGTTCCTCCAAATCAAGACAGGAAAAATATAGTTATCAACTCTGAAATAGGGAAACATGAGGAAAAAAGCCTAGAAAACCCTGAAATCTTGAGATCATTAGCCCTTTCAAAAAATAATGGAGTATGGACTTGACTCAATAAAGATCTACACAGATGGCTCCAAAAATCCAAATGGCAATTCTGGGAGTGGCGTACTCATCTATGGCTCTCATAATATAGAACTAAAAACAACTAACAGGATGCAACTCATACCATGCAGAATTAATAGCCATTAACACAGCACTGCAATATTTTGATAAACAAAACCCAAAGGAGCTTATATTTTTCACAGATTCCTTAGCAGCCCTTCAAGCTATTAAGAACTGCTACACTAGCCATCAAAAAATACTTAGAGACAGGGCAAAAAAACATAAACAAACTACATAAAGATTCTGAAATAATCTTCCAATGGATCCCATCCCATGTGGGATTAAAGGGAAATGAAACTACAGATGAAGTAGCAGAAATGGCCGCAACATCAAGTGATACCATAGATTTCGATAACGAGGGCCTTGTTTAACTGGGCGATGCCCCAGCCGGCATGAAATTTTGTCATGTTGTACCATCATTTTTTATTTTGATTTAACCGATAAGAATACAATTTGGTCGGCTAAATCCCAAATTGCCAGCCCATCCTCTTTCGTTCAGTATCCAAGTAGATACCCAACAGGGTGCACCATGAGAAGGTGAGGATTGGGCATTCTGACCTAATGACGTAGTGCATATTTTACCTATTCTGACAATATTTTTGGTGTTTCTTTATATCAGTTAACTTTATTGGAGTGACATATTAGAGCTTACACTAATAAATAATTCTGGACATTTCTTTTCTGTTTGTTTTCCCGATATTGTGTTCATCTAGGACAGGTGATATTACTATTTGTTTCATCTTTAATTCCATTTCTATCTTTTTTAGGCTCCTTTGTTTTTCTGCTGCCTCTTTTAGTTTATTATTCTAAATTTGGTGTAATCTTATTCTCGGTAACTTGCTAATCATTATATATTCTAAATGAGTATGAACCTGAATCTTTTAACGCTCTTCTTTTACATAGCAGTTCAAGAGTTTCTTGGCTGAGATTCTCCTTGTGATTTGATTCTTATCTGCCTACATTTTGAATTGTTTTATCTGTTGGTTGAAGTTGGCTAAGTCTTTATTGTGTCTTCTTCTTCCAAGCTCCAATCAATCTGCTTTACTAATTTATAAAATCTTTCTATAATTTTCTGTTCAAATATTTCTATAAGAGAACCTAAATGCTTACTCCTTCAGTTACTTAAATACTGCACACATACATTAAGTTTAAACAAATTATATCACATTTGTCCAGCCACTCAAATTTAAATGAATTTTCAGATCTTTTTGGCTTTAATTTTGACAATGACATTTTGAGGGTTTAATGCACTAAAACTGCTAGTAATATTTCTCAGATTAATACTGGTCTTTTTTTTCATCTAGCTATAAACAGCAAAACTGTGAGAACTAAATTAATTCATTTAAATTTTAGTAGTTACAAACATCCATCACTATTTGCATGAGTTCAAGTGACTATACTGTAGATAGTAGACACTCTAAACAAGCATGCCCCTACAATTTGCTGATATAAGTGTTACTTCACCTACATGGCATAGGCTACAATAATATTGGACAAATTACTAAATAAAATCAGCACCAAGTATGACTTATAATTCATTTTTATAATACACTTATGCAAAGAGTTAGGCATGTACACTCCCTTTTATGAGTGTTCTGCAAATACACTTCAATATCACACACAGGGAACATTGGTCTCCAAGGAACAGTTTCAAAGTCATTCAATTTTGTTCCAATAACATTTACATATTTGAGTCAACAGTTCACCTCTTAAAGTCCATCTCTGCTTTTTTTTAAAACTTTTTTTTTATGTATCTTTCTTTTCACTAAGATATTCATTTTAATTCTGGTTAAAACTAAACAGTGATCATGTCCAATTTCAAATCCCCATTATATTTCATATCCTGAACTTATGTGTGGATATCACTATCAACAATAACTTATTTCTTTTGCATTTCCTCTCTCTCTCTCTCTCTGCATGTGTGGATTAGTGCACATAATTATATTGGATCATGGCATTACAAATGCCATGATCCAATATAATGGCATGACATGAACAGATTCTCATAGAAAGGCTTATACGTTGATTATACATGATTATTAATTAACTTAAGGAATTCACAACGTACACTAGAATATAAATTAAATAAACTTCAATATATATTTCCAATATTTCAGCAATGTCATGTTGCCATCTTCAAAGGAACTTAAAATAAAGACACGTGCACACACACTATGCACAGTAAATGATGAACGAAGTGAGGAAGTTAATGTTTCTCCTAAAAGTCTTAATGGTGCCCCCTAGCAGGATATGTAGGTATTCTTGGTTGTTGGGCTGAAGGTCTCCCAAATTTGGGGCAGTCTCATGCAACCATATTTGTTGAGGTTTGGAATGTTTCTTAGGGCTGAGGCTGATTCCATGAAAAGTCTTTCAAATTTGAACTTGCTATGGTGTATTATTGTGGCTTTCTTCCACCGTATTCTGTGGCATGTATCCAGAGCATGGTCAGCAAGACCAGAGTGGCTATACTGGTGAAAACGGATGTAGTCCTATAATTTATTGTTGAAATTTATGTTCTGAAATTCTGATATTCGCTGTCCTGCCTGTTTGGCCAAAGTAGGACAGCTACAAGGGACCTGGTATACACCAGGTAGGTCTAGGGGAAGAGGTTGGTCTTGAGTGGAGTGGATAAGGGATGCCAATTTTCTATATGATCTGTAACAAGAGGTCAAGATATGTTTTTTTAAGATTTTGGTAATTTTTTCCCGAGGTGCCTCGGATGTAGGGAATGGTGATAAATTTGGAGTAATCCTTGTTATGAAGGGGGGGGGGGCTGTGGTTTACTGGTTTCAATAGACACGAACAGATATCCAACAGGGTACTTACCATTATTATCTTTTGCCCTTTTTCTGAAATTTTTACATAACTTTTTGTACGTCTGATATTCATTTCCCAATCATCTAAGATTTCCAACAAGAAATAGCTTTTCCTTCATGTCAGCTGCCTTCTCTAATACTCAAAAAATTCCTGAAAGTCTTCCTCAGTCGAACCTTATGTAGGACCACAGCACCAACAAGATTGTCTGATTTCTAATTTTAACATTTTCCTACATCAATTACTTGAGATTCTGCAATCCAAGAAATTTATCTTTATGTTTAGCATTGATTACTACAACTATTATTACTTCCTTTTATTGATCACTATTGCCCAAATATAAACATAACAACTTATAGTTAATATTTAGCAGTATTTCACTTGTTTTATTTTATATTTTAGTAACACCGATTATGTCACCCTGAGACTTCTTAACTGTTCTGGGCATTTTTCTTTTCCAGCAACACCTTCAAAAAGTTTACTTTCAAGAAATAAAGAATATTTCATCATGTTATGTACCATCATTTTTATATATTCAAGTGAATTCCTACTAATGGGGACACATCGGACATTGGATCACAAGCATTGGTTATCACCAAATTCCTTTTGAGCTATTAATTTTTACCCTGTTATTTTTTAAACAAACAAATATACATGTATTTCACATACATACAATATTTTTTTTAGAAAATTGAATTTCATATTGAAAAGAATAACATGTAAGACAGTTTTATAGCGAATAAAAGTTGAGCAGCTCTCAGATGTGAACTGTAGACCAAAATACAGAAAGATTATTGAAGAAAAAATGAAAGAGTTTGAGAACAGGAACCAAACCCTGGAGATTCAGTAGCAAGCCTTGAAGGAAACCCTGATTGATTCATCCAGAGAGGCATGTGGTGAGGTTGTCTGCAAGGATAGAAAAATCAGAAATCCCTGGTGGACCTAGGAAGTTAAAGAGGCAGTGAGGGAAAAGAAGAAAGCATATCAAAAGTTCCTGTCAAATAAGTCAGCTTGTGCTCTTAGAGAATATAGAGACAAATGCAAGAATGCTAAACACTGTGTAAAACTAGCTAAACAAAAGTCATGGGAGGACTTTGGCAAGAATATAGAAAGTAAATATCAAGAAGGTGGCAAAATATTCTGAAGGTTGTTGAAGAAGCTTAGGAATGGAGGAAAGAGTGCTGTAAAAGGAGTTAGAGATGATAAAGGTGACATGAAAACAGGAGAAAAAGATATCCTTGAAGTATGGAGTAATTACTTTGAAAAACTGCTAAATGAAACAAGCAGTGATGACAGCACAGTGGTAAAAAACACTGACCAGGCATGCAGTCAGGAATACATATCCATACTTGAAGTAGAAAAAGCCATCAAAGGTTTGAAATGTGGAAAGGCAGCAGGAGTAGATGATATTTGACCAGAAATGCTGAAGTATGATGGTATAAGAGTCTTACAGTGGCTGCACTGCATAGTTCAGAAAGCCTGGACAGAGGGACGAATTCCCGATGATTGGAGTAGAGCTCTCATAGTACCCATATATAAAAAGGGAAATAAAACAGAATGTGAGTATTACAGAGGTATTTCCCTACTGAGTGTTCCTGGCAAGATCTATGCAAGTATACTTGAGAAACGGTTGAGAAGAATTGTGGAAGAAAAGCTTGGTGAAGAACAAGCTGGATTCAGGCCAAACAGAGGCTGTCAGGATCAGTTCTTCACTTTACGACAAATAGTTGAGAAAGCATAGGAATATAACAAAGATCTGGATTTAAGTTTTGTCGATTTGGAAAAGGCATATGACAAGATGCCAAGAGAGAAGCTATTCAATACGCTACAGTTATATGGTGTCAATGGGGCATTATTTCAAGCAATAGTTAGTCTTTATTTGAGTTGTAAGTCAGCAGTTAGAATTGAAGGAAGTACAGGAAGATGGTTTAATGTTAAATCTGGTGTGAGACATGGATGTACATTATCCCCTCTGTTATTCATTATCTATATGGATCACATTATGAAGTGGTATTAAACATGATATCAAAATTGGAGATGTTAATGTCAGCTCTTTGCTTTATGCAGATGATGTTATACTTCTAAATAAATCCGCTACAAGTCTGCAAGATTCTCTGACTAAATTGAATAGCTGTTGTAATAGATATGGTATGAAGGTCAGCAATAAAAAGACAAAGACAATGAAAATAGGCAGAATCATTGAAAATGTCAACTGTGTTGTGAATGGAGAACCTGTGGAACAAGTAAAACATTTCAGCTATTTAGGCACGATTTTTAATGAAGATGGTAAATTAAATATAGAAATAGACAACAGAATCAGCAAAGCTGGTACGGTAGGAAGTCAATTGAATAAATTCATATGGAATAAGAGAGAAATTAGCCAGAACACGAAATTAGCTGTATACAAGACAGTGTTCAAACCAGTTTTAACTTATGGATCTGAGAGCTGGGTCAGAAGTAAAACACTTGACCAAAGACTAGAGACCATAGATATGAGTCCTGAGAAAGGTTATAGGCATGAACAGAGGGCATCAATGGAAATATCATATTAAAAACGAAGATATTAGGAAAGAACTTGACATCGTCAGCATCCAGGAATGCATTAGCAGAGCTAATCTCAGGTGGTATGGTCACTTAAACAGAATGGGTGAGGAAAGATTAGCAAAACAAGTGTTCTCTGCCAGGTTAGCAGCAACACGACCCAAAGGAAGACCAAAAATACATGGATTGATACGGTACAAAGTGCCTTAGACGATAGAAATATAAGATCTGATAATGTTGGAGTCTTGACAAGCAACAGACTGATTTGGAGGAAAATTGTAGATAGGAAGTTAGTAATGACGTAATTTTTTTCATGTAGTACTATCACATCCTGTACACCCCTTGATGGTACATGGCAGGAATTTGATGATGGTGATTTTTTTTTTTTTTTTTTTTTTTTTTTTTACATACACACATATATGCCTAATGAACTTTACACTTAAATTAAAGAAGCCAAGAATTATATTCTTGTTTGATCCTTTATCCAAGTGTAAGCAAACAAAGTTTGAAAGTGAAATATCTTCATGACTAAGCTATACAGGAATTATGGAAAGGGCAACTACCCAGACTGGGTTGACCTTATTTGAGGTCTCATCAGTGGGAGCCAGATCCAGAAGAGATACTAAGGTTGAAGTAATGGAGAAGTCAAATATGTCCCATATGTGTGTGTGTGTGTGTGTGTGTTAAGGCTTAAGTGCCTGGAAGACATCATGCTGAAGGTTTAATAGAATTAAAAATGTTTCCAATCACACAAAAACACAAGTAAAAAATTAAAAAACTTACTTTAAAAAAGTATCTTCCCGGCTGATGGACATTACAAAAAAACTCAAACCCCTGGGTTCTCATCCTCCCCCCTCCAATTTATGATTTAGCTAAAGCCCACAACCCTAATTCCCTCCCCAAGACCTATAGTAGATGCCATTGATTCACCATGCTACAAACTGTCAAAGCAGCTGGCTAACTCTCATACCCCCCCCTCTCCTCATTTTACTTACCACATCCTATATAAAAAACTCTACTCATTTTAAAACCTTGATTGAAAATCTAACTTTAACTAATAAAGATATATTGGTAAGCTTTGACATCACCTCACTGTTTACCAATATTCCCTTAAATGACACCTTAATACTCTTAAAAAATGTTTTTCATTCTGATATCTTAGATCTCTTTTCCTTTGCCATCAATTCTGGTTATTTTTCTTGTTAAAACAAAATTTACAAACAGATAGAGGAAACTGCTATTGGTTCCCTCTCACCAGGAAAATTTTGAAAAATGAGTCACAGATTCAGCTTCTCTCAAACCTTGTATCTGACTAAGATATATAGATGATGTGTTCTCTATTTGACCTCATAGCCCAGATGCATTAGACTCCTTCCTAAGTCACCTCAATAGTTTACATCCAAGAAGCCAGTTTACGATGGATAAGGAAAATAACAATAGTTAATCCTTCCTAGACACCTTAGTAACACACCTTCCTAATGGTAACCTTTCCTTCACTGTATATAGAAAACTCACTCACACAGGCAGATACATTCACAAACTTTTCCACCATCACCCCCTCTCAACAATATTACACTATTAAAATTCTAACCAAAAGAGCCCATAATCTTTGTTCCAGTGGAACCTCTCTTTCAACCAAACTCAACCACATACACAACACCTTCCTTTCCAATGGCTACAGTGATTACAGAATTAAAAAATAATCTGTTATATAATAATTAAACAATAATCCGTTTCAGAAGGATTTCAGAAATGCCATCACCATTCCCTACATCCATAGCACATCAGAAAAAAATAGGCAGGTCTTTAAAAAAGTACAACCTCTATCCAGCTTTGAAGCCCCACCAGAAACTTGCTACCCTTATCCATTCTACCAAAGATTAGCTTCCTCCTCTCTCAGTGCCTGGAGTATATAAAACACCCTGTTCCTGCAAGCTGGCTTACTTTGGACTGACAGGTAAATCAGTGACCATCCATTTAGAAGAACACAAATAATACATCTGCAATCATGATTATGGTCAATCTGGCCTTGCAGACCATGTATTGGATACAACCCACAGGATCTCCTGGAAGAAAATCACTACATTCCACCATAGTAAATTCAAAAAGAAAAAACTGTTTTTAGAATCTGCAGAAGCACTCAGAAATCAAACAAATTTAAATAAATATGGATGCATAAAACTTCCCAAAATTTGGGAAACAATAATTGTCAGATGTCCCACTTTACATCCTAGGCCACCTATAAATGCCCACAGAGGGTAAGCCACATAGTCAGACTTTAGAGTTCACCCATGCGTTTTATTTAGTATTGTGTTGTCTGTGTGTTACAAGAATTATATGTTATTGCTGAATTAAAAACTTTAAAGTTTTTAATCCTTTCCTAGTGCTGTAAATATTCCATTAAATCGCCAACATGATTTCTCATATATATGTAATGAAAAGGTGCTTTGCATTATGGGGATATACTAAGAAATGTGAAGTCATTAGCCTCCATATACAAGATGCCCAGTCATGAAGATACTCCATGCACAAACTTTGTTTGCTTGCACTTGGATAAAATATTAAACAAGAATATAATTTCTTAGCATCTTTAATTTAATTTATAACCAAGTGAAAAAAACTTTCAAGAACCTTATTCTATTGGCTGTGCTAAAATGTTTTCTTGGCTTACCGATATCTCACTGTTAGGATGTAAGCTGCAGAAAGAAGATTAGAGTCATTACAAGATGTTATGTATAAAAATGGCATTTCTGTATTTTTTCCCCCTCAATTTTCATGCAGAATTAAAGATTATGTTATTGCTTATAAGCCTACTTACAACCAACTACTGGATAAAGACCTTTACAAATTTTTTTCCACTACTCACAATCCTTTATTCCCTGTATGTTTGCAATCTAGCCTCTTTTTTTCCTCTCTCTCTTTCCCCCCCTCTCTCTCTGTGGATGTGTTCGTGTGTTAGAATCAAAACTGCAGCAAAAGTTTCATGATAATGATGGAGAAGGGAGAGGGAAAAAAGTAAACTGCTTACCTCTTTCCAAATCACGAATTTGGGGACCTTTGGGAGCTCCACCAAAAACACATGTATTTCGTACAAATGAATTGCGCCCGAAATCATCTGTAACTTGCTGAATTTGCTGTGCAAGTTCACGTGTTGGAGCAAGCACAAGTACCTGCAATATATACGCATGTATAAATATTTAAAAAAAATATTCTGGACTTCAAACAAGCAGCAATACATGTAAGAACTTTTATTAAAAAGGACATGTAACTTTAAGTTTTTAATTCAGGGATAACAAATAACTCTTGTAACACACACACAGACAACACAATTTTCTTGGATGGTAACTTCTTCTCAATCACGTTCTATCGTCTTACCATTCTCTCTCTTTAGTATTTAACTAGTTGTAGGCTGATATATCTTTCGAATATGAAGAAAATTTATGTTATACTGTGCCACTCCATATTCTGAATTGCAAGAGCAACTTAGATAAATCAACCTTCAACTGTACTAGGTTATCACTGATGGTAAAACACGACAAAATTTCATGCCAGCTGGGGCATCGCCCGGTTAAACAAGGCCCCCGTTGTCTTCGCCAGAGAACCAGGGTGAACAGCGAAAGGTCAGCTACTGGAACAAATCTGAAAACAAACCTCAACTCAACATCACCAAAGTTAAAGATCGGTACTATCAACGTAAGAAGCCTCAATGGCAAAGAAATTGAGCTAACTGAGGAATTAGATAAGTATCAGATCGACATAAGAGGGGTGACTGAAATAAAAAAGACCAAAACTGTTGAGATCTTTCTGAGCAATAAATACAAAATGTTATATTCAGGCAATGACAATCAAGGAAAAGAAGGAGTGGCCATAGTATTCAACACAAAATACAAGGCTAATCTTCTTGAATGGCAGTCAGTCTCAAGTAGAGTAATGTGGGCAAATATGAGAATGGGAAACTGGACAATGAGACTTATTTGTGCCTATGGTCCCACAGAAGGTTCTACTAGGGTAGAAGTGGAGGAATTTTTTGAGGCTTTAGAAAAAGCAACTGACACAATGAAAAAGGAAAAGTTGGTCCTTGTTGGGGATCTAAATAGTAGAGTAGGAAATGATTGTGAGACATACAAAAATATTTTCGGAAAATTTGGAGAAAAGAGCAAAGCTAATAATAATGGCAAATATCTGTTGGATTTCTGCTCAGGACATGGACTGGTTATTACTAACACCATGTTCCAACATAAAAATGTGCACTAATTCACATGGAGAGAAGAGGATAGGAATAAGAAAGTCTCATTGACTATGTTATTGTTGATAGTGATGTTTTCTCCCTGGTGAAGGACACCAGAGTGTACAGAGGATTTGAAATTGGAAGCGATCACTATTTAGTCTTGAGCAGGATAAAATTGAATTTCATATTGAAAAGAATAACACGTAAGAAAGTTTTAAAGAGAATAAAAGTTGAACAGCTCTCAGATGTGAACTGTAGACTAAAATACGCAAAGATTATTGAAAGGAAAAATGAAAGAGTTTGAGAACAGGAATCAAACTTCGGAGATTCAGTGGCAAACTCTGAAGAAAACATTGATTGATTCTAGCAGAGAGGCATGTGGTGAGGTTGTCTGCAAGGATAGAAAAATTAGAACTCCCTGGTGGACACAGGAAGTTAAAGAGGCAGTAAAGGAAAAGAAGAAAGCATATCAAAAGTTCCTGGCAAATAAGTCAGCTTGTGCTCTTAGATAATACAGAGACAAATGCAAGAATGCTAAACACTGTGTAAAACTAGCTAAACAAAATTCATGGGAAGACTTTGGCAAGAATACAGGAAATAAATATCAAGACGGTGGCAAAATATTCTGGAGGTTGTTGAAGAAGCTTAGGAATGGAGGAAAGAGTGCTGTAAAAGGAGTTAGAGATGATAAAGGTGACATGAAAACAGGAGAAAAAGATATCCTTGAAGTATGGAGTAATTACTTTGAAAAACTGCTAAATGAAACAAGCAGTGATGACAGCACAGTGGTAAAAAGCACTGACCAGGCATGCAGTCAGGAATACATATCCATACTTGAAGTAGAAAAGCCATCAAAGGCTTGAAATGTGGAAAGGCAGGAGTAGATGATATTCGACCAGAAATGCTGAAGTATGGTGGTATAAAAGTCTTACAGTGGCTGCACTGCATAGTTCAGAAAGCCTGGACAGAGGAACGAATTCCCAATGATTGGAGTAGAGCTCTCATAGTACCCATATATAAAAAGGGAAATAAAACAGAATGTGAGTATTACAGAGGTATTTCCCTACTGAGTGTTCCTGGCAAGATCTATGCAAGTATGTTTGAGAAACGGTTGAGAAGAATTGTGGAAGAAAAGCTGGATTCAGGCCAAATAGAGGCTGTCATGATCAGATCTTCACTTTATGACAAATAGTCGAGAAAGCATGGGAATATAACAGAGATCTGTATTTAAGTTTTGCCGATTTGGAAAAGGCATATGACAAGGTGCCAAGAGAGAAGCTATTCAATACGCTGCAGTTATATGGTGTCAATGGGGCATTATATCAAGCGATACTTTGTCTTTATTTGAGTTGTAAGTCAGCAGTTAGAATTGAAGAAAGTACAGGAAGATGGTTTAATGTTAAATCTGGTGAGACATGGATGTACATTATCCCCTCTGTTATTCATTATCTATATGGATCACATTATGAAGTGGTATTAAACATGATATCAAAATTGGAGATGTTAATGTCAGCTCTTTGCTTTATGCAGATGATGTTATACTTCTAAATAAATCCGCTACAAGTCTGCAAGATTCTCTGACTAAATTGAATAGCTGTTGTAATAGATATGGTATGAAGGTCAGCAATAAAAAGACAAAGACAATGAAAATAGGCAGAATCATTGAAAATGTCAACTGTGTTGTGAATGGAGAACCTGTGGAACAAGTAAAACATTTCAGCTATTTAGGCACGATTTTTAATGAAGATGGTAAATTAAATATAGAAATAGACAACAGAATCAACAAAGCTGATATAGTAGGAAGTCAAATGAATAAATTCATATGGAATAAGAGAGAAATTAGTTGGAACACGAAAATAGCTGTATACAAGACAGTGTTCAAACCAATTTTAACTAATGTATCTGAGATCTTTGTCAGAAGTAAAACACTTGACCAAAGACTAGAGACTGCAGATATGAGAGTCCTGAGAAAGATTAGAGGTATGAACAGATGGCATCAATATCATATTAAAAACGAGGATATTAGGTAGGAACTTGACATTGTCAGCATCCAGGAATGCGTTAGCAGAGCTAATCTCATGTGGTATGGTCACTTAAATAGAATGGGAGAGAAAAGATTAGCAAAACAAGTGTTCTCTGCCATGTTGGCAGGAAAAGGACCCAGAGGAAGACCAAGATATAGATGAATTGATACGGTACAAAGTGCCTTAGACGATAGAATTGTAAGATCTGATAATGTTGGAGACTTGACAAGTAACAGACTGATTTGGAGGAAAATTGTAGATAGGAAGTTAGTAATGATGTAATTTTTTCATGTAGTACTATCATATCCTGTACACCCCTTGACGGTACATGTCAGGAATTTGATGATGATGATGATGATTTTAGGCCGAGGTTTTTATTACGTAGGGTTCCTGCTGAGATTCATATTATTTTAATGAGTGGTGCAATGAAACAATCATGCAAATACAAGATTCAATTCAAACAAAATTATTTAATGCAGTGTCACATAATTTACATCATAACATTCCATCAGGGACATTACAATTAAACGAATACAAAACTCTCGTTAAGATTCTAGCATACCACTCAGCTGAGATCAAACTTTATAATTAAAGATTATATTTAACAGATCTTATCCTTCTTGTTACAAAGGACTTCTATCATAACTTTACTCTGATCAAGGTTATATTTCAAAACATTTAAATATCAAATCAGTTCAAGATATTCAGAATGAATACAACTCGTGAACCATCAGACACTCATTTGTACTTCTCTAAGCTCAGTCAATTTTAGTTATTGTAAGTTTGAAATTCCTAAATTACAACAAATAGGCTTCTCAGTATTCTCGTTCAGTCAACGAACACCTAATTCAATAATATAGCATTTATCACTTGAAGAGGGAAAAGTCTTAGCACATCACACATTAAATCTTGATCCGCTGAATACAGCAACTAGGAACAATATACTATCGACGGAATTAATTTTCATTACTTCTCACTAAGTATAGCAAAGGTAATCTTACCAGGATATAGCTTCATCACATCACAGGGAGATCGAACAACATTTTTAAAGTCCTTGCTGACTTTTACTTTAATAACATAGATTTAAAAGAATCTTCCACTTCCACAACTGATTTATAGACTCGAGAGAATATAAATTTTATGCACTTGGTTTAAACTATCCTATTTCCTGCACTATTCCACTGCTAGGCATTAGGAAGTTTTGGTATAACTCCAACTCAGAAAAAGGTAAGTTAAAATACCAAGTGATTCCCGGTCCTTTAAATTCCATTTTCGGCATGTCAAAATTCTCTTCCAGTCTCCAGCTATCATTCTCTATACTTCCCTACTCGATTCTGTTTTACTTTCGTTTTCGTATCTACTCCTTCCTTTTTCACGCCAAAAACTGGTTCTCACCAGTTTAGCTCTCATCAAACTTGCTTTTCCTTTCATATATAGCAGTTCACGTTCCAGCACGTGCTAGAAGAAATTTGCATGTTCTCTCACAACAACCAATCAAATGATAGCACAAAGAATCTTCTGGATATATTAAAATTACATATATTACAGTTTCTTATATTATATTAAAGGAATCAAATTCACAATTCAACATTTCTTCTGAATCAAGAGATAAATGGAAATTGTTAATATATCATTCAGAGTCCAACATAATCTACCATTCCCTGAGCAACATTTGTTTTTTTTTTAAACTAATAGTCTCATGCTCATAATTTGCTATTTAAGTAATTTCTTCAAGTTATGTTAATCGATATTTATTTATTTATATATGTTTGGGATAAATTACAATTATGAAAAGCTGTGTATTAAAATATCATTAATTTTGTGAATTTAATTCCTTTAATAAAATGTTAGAAACTGTAATATACGTAATTTTGATATATCCAGAAGATTCTTTGTGGTATCACTTGATTGGTTGCTATGAGAAATTATGTTATTTTTAGTTAGCATGTGTTTACTCTACTATATGCACAAGGTGAAGTTAATGTGAGCTAAACCAGTGAGAACCAGTTTTTGGTGGGGGAAAAAGGAAGCAGTAGATATGAAAACGTAAGTAAAAACAGTATCGAGTAGGGAAGTATAGAGAACGGTAGTTGGAGACTCAAAGGGAATTTTGATGTGCCGAAAACGGTTTTTAAAGGACTGGGAATCACTTGGTATTTTAACTTACCTTTTTCTGAGTTGGATTTTTACCAAAACTTCCCAATGCCTAGCAGTGAAATAGTGCAAGAAATAGGTTAATACGTATGAGAAAATGAAGAAATAAGTAGATAACTTATACCAAGTGCATAAAGATTATACTCTCCCGAGTCTATAAATCAGTCGTGGAAGTGGAAGATTCTTTTAAGTTTGTGCTACTACATAGTAAAAGTCAGTAAGGACTTAAAAATTGTTGTTCGATCTACTTATGATGTCTTGAAGCTATATCCTGGTAAGATTACCTTTACTATACTTAGCAAGAAGTAACGAAAATTAATTCCTCCGAAAGTAAATCGTTCCTAGTTGCAGTATTCAGCGAGTCAAGATTTAATATGTGCTGTGCTAAGACTTTTCCCTCTTCAAATGATAAATGCTATGTTATTGATTAAGTGTTCATTAACTGAATGAGAATACTGTGAAGCCTATTCGTTGTGATTTAGGAATCTCAAATTTACATGAACTAAAATTGATTAACTGAGCCTAGAGAATTACAGGTTGAATGTCTGAATGCTCATGAGTTGTATTCTTCTGAATATATTGAACTGATTTGATCTTTAAAATTCGTTTGAAATGTAACCATAATCAGAGTAGAGTTATGATATAAGCTCTTGGTAATAAGAAGGATAAGATCTGTATAATATAATCTTTAATTATAAAGTTTAAGCTCAGCTGAGTAGTATACTAATGACTTAATGACAGCTCTATATTTGTTCGATCATAATGTCCCTGTTGGAATATTGTGTTATGATGTAATTTATGTGTCACTGCATTAAATAATTTTGTTTGAATTTGCCTGATTTTTTCATTGCACCGCTCATTAAAATAATTCGAATCTCAGCAGGAACCCTATGTAATAAAAATAAGAACCTCGGCCTAAATTCAGCTTTATAACCTGATACAGTTGAAGGTTGATTTATCTAAGTTGCTTTTGCAATTTCTGAATATGGAGTGGCGAAGTATAATATAAATATTTTTCACATTCGATTGATATATCAGCCCTCAAAAAATTGAATTTATGACAAGAGATAATAATAATAAGATAAAACGTAATTGAGAAGAGTTATGATCTAACAACGTGTTGGAACAAGCACAAGTACCTGCAATATATACACATGTATAAATATTTTTAAAAAAGTATTCTGGACTTCAGACAAGCAGCAATACATGTAAGAACTTTTATTAAAAAGAACATGTGGAACTATAAATTAAATTATGATAAATGGCAAAAGGCAGCAACTTGCAGGTAATTGCATGGGATGTGGTTAGCATATGAAGGATGCTATGGCTGACTGCATTCCCACAGAGTGGTGAAAGCCAATTGTAAGTGTGTGAAATAAATGAATAAAACACAAAACAAGAGCTAAATAAAAAAAAAAATGTTATGGAAGCTACATCATGTGAAACATGATAAGCAGTCATATGAGCCATGCAAAGAACAGGCCAAAGCAAGTGACAAACCAGGAAGGTAAAGTCAGAGTTTGAAAAGAAGTTAGCTGAATATGAATTCTTAATTCTTTTGCTATGTGGTAACTAGAAAGAAAAATTATCATGGCAGGATAACCTTGATAACTACATATCGCAAGAAGGTGTCAAATAGCTGACTTATTGAGTAGTAACTTTTGGTAGGGTCTGAGAGACCAATTAGTTCACTGAGCTGAGATGGATCCACATGAAAAGAGATAAAAGAGATGGAGGTGTTAAAAATGCTGCAAGAGCTTGATGCCATACAGTAGTAGGTTCGAGTGGGGACAGCACACATGATGGAGGTATTAGAGAAGTTAATGAGAAATTCTGATCATGACTTGAATACTGTATGTAGAATTGACTAGAAAGTACCTGTTCATTACATCACATCAAAATATGGTACGAGCACAAATTTAAAGCAACCTAGGAAATTCTAGTCAACCATCCTAATCTTTACAATAATGAAGGTCTAAAAATCCAAGAATATGGATGGTACAATATTCTACCCACATATCCTTTTGCTCTAAGAGTTCATTATAAGTCATAATTAGGACTGTAGCAATCTAGGATCTTAGCTTTTTACTGGCCTGACCTCTAGTGGGAAAAAAAATCTATATCAGAGTTATTTTATTTATAACATTGTCAGAGAATACAAATTCATATTAATACTTTTAATACAACAATAGTGGTGGCCTAATCAATAGTTTAACATGTTAAATTTAATGACTGGTTAATCATTGTTACTTTGGCATGCCATTTGAAATGTAATATAGCTTGTCTTTGCACATATAGAAAAACTAATAACTGGTATGAGACCTAACACAGAGTCAGGGAAAATGAATTATAAAAGGCAAGAATGCAAGTGTAAGAGCAACAATGTTAAATAACTGTGTTAATGACAGGAAAGAGCTTTATCATGGAAATGTTGACAAAGAGAGAAAATGATTTCAACTTTGTGTTCATCCGGGTTCAGACCCATCACGTGTGCAAAGATGTCTACATGTATCAGGCACTAGAGAAGAGTAGAGATCTGCAAGTTGTCCAACTGTTTCATGCAGATTGCAGACAAGAGTATACAAAAGAACATGCAGGTAGATTATTATGTCTGTACACAAATGCTAGGCATGTCAGAAACAAAGGGGTAGAGTTTGTTGCCTTAGTCAATATGTTGGAACCTCAGATTGTAGGCATTAGTTAGACCTGGATATCAGAATCAGACATACTAACTGGTATCAAGTATAAAGGGTACACTATTTTTCAGAAGGATAGAGAGGATAGAAGGGGGGGGCGTGCTGCTAATGATAGCGGATAACTTGAATCCAGTTAGAGTTGAGACCCATGACTGTAATACTACTACTAACAGTATTTCATGTGGCAGTGAGTTGAAGGCATCTGGTGTGAGGTGGAATCTAACAAGATCAATTACATAGTGGGCTGTTGTTACAGACCTGGTAGATCGATTTCTAGTGATGAAGAAATGTATCACCAAATAGACAAGATGAGCACAAAAAGAGTAATCATAATGAGGGACTTTAATTATCCAAATACTGATTGGGTAGCAGTAGAAGCTCGTGAGAAGAACAAAAATGCATTTACTGAGTGTTGCAGGACAACCTCCTCAAGCAGTATGTGACAGAAAGAACTCGAGGTGAAAGAGTGTTAGATTTGATTATAATGTCAGACAGCGTTTCAGTTAAAGATGTAACTATTCTACCTCCAGTTGGTGACAGTGATCATGCGGTAGTACTCACTTCGGAAGTGACTAAGTGTATGAATGTTCCATTCAGAAAAGGTTACATGCTGAACTACAAAGCAGGAAATTATGACAAACGGAGGAGTATACTAAGTTCAGTGGAATGGGATCAGTTGATAGATGGGAAGAATATCGACAGTGCATGGGAAACATTTAAACAACAGTTAAATGATGCAATATCAGAGTCTGAGAGTTTAATAAATAAAAAAGGTAGGAGTCATATGGATATGTAATCTTATTAAGCAAGAGATTCGTAAGAAAAGGATGATATGGAAGGAATACCGTGTGCATAAGGATGATGTCCGTTATGAAAATTATAAGCAGAAGGCTAGAACAGTCATAACTGCTGTACAAAAAGCAAAGTAAGTATGAAAAGAAACTGGCTCTGCATGCTAAAGACAACCCACAAGAATTCTATCAATATGATGTAGCACATCAATAGAATTCTATCAATATGCTGCAAGTAAAATAAAGAATGAAGATGAAAGAAAAACTAAATGCAGATGCCATGAGGGTTACAGATGCAGAAGAGGTTGTTTAGTTAATGAGTGCCCATTTTGTTAAAAGCTATCAACCTGGTGTACACGACATTGAGCTACATTGCTACCTTTTCATTGGATAAAGAAATTCAGGTGTATGAGGAAGGTATTAGAGCTGTGTTGCACAAACTGAATAAGAATTCAGCAATAGGAATTGATGGGATCAGTACATGTGCTAAAAGAGTGTTTCAGTTGAACTGGCTATTCCTTTGAACAAGCTGTTCAATATAAGCTGAACAGGGAAGATTCTGCAGGAATGGAAAGAATGTATGCTAATTCCATTGTACAAGGGTGGTACAAAGACTGATGTATCCAACTATCGACCAATTAGTATCTAGGAGTGGTGGTGAAGATTTTGGAAAAACTGTTTAGGGCTTGCATTCAGAAATGGGTTCACATTGAATCTCTACTCTGCAATGAGTAACAGGTTTATCAAGGGAGAGTCATGTTTTAACAACTTGCTCAAATTCTATAACAATGTTAGCATTGAACTAGACAAGTGGAATGGATATACCGTGATAATTTTCGATTTTGGCAAGGCTTTTGACAGAATACAGTATGGTAGACTGTTGCATAATTTGGAGAATATGGATTTGAATTATAGAATATTAGCGTGGATAAGACGATGGCTGACTGACCGATATCAAAATGTGGTATGTGGGGGGATGTGAGTCTGCAAGATTTAAGGTAACCAGTGGTGTACCACAAAGATCAGCGCTTGGTCTACTGTTATTCATTCTATACATTAATGATACTGGGAAGGATTTGACAAGTGACATACAGCTATTTGATGATGATGCAAAGTTAGGTAGGATAATCAGGAATGCTGCTGATATGCAGTACTTGCACAGAATGATTTGAACAGGCAGGAATTGTGAGCATGAGAAAATGGATGTCAGTTCAATGTCAGTAAATGTCAAGTAATTCACTTCAGCGTGATTAGATATCTAATGTGGATGATGTTATACTTGTTAAATCAGTTTTAACTTATGGATCAGAGAGCTGGGCCAGAAATAAAACACTTGACCAAAGTCTAGAGACTGCAGATATGAGAGTCCTGAGAAAGATTAGAGGCACGAATAGATGGCATTAATGGCAATATCATATTAAAAACGAGGATATTAGGAAAGAACTTGACATTGTCAGCATCCAGGAATGTGTTAGCAGAGCTAATCTCAGGTGGTATGTTCACTTAAACTGAATGGGCGAAGAAAGATTAGCAAAACTAGTGTTCTCTGCCAGGTTGGCAGCAAAATGACCCAGAGGAAGACCAAGATATAGGTGGATTGATATGGTACAAAGTGCCTTAGACGATAGAAATATAAGATCTGATAATGTTGGAGTCTTGACAAGTAACAGACTGATTTGGAGGAAAATTGTAGATAGGAAGTTGGTAATGATGTAATTTTTTTCATGTAGTACTATCATATCCTGTACACCCCTTGAGGGTACATGACAGGAATTTGATGATGATATTGGTGGGATTATGTTTGAAGAAAATGAAGAGGCTAGGGATCTTACAGTGTTAGTAGATAGGAAGTTGAAATTCAGGAGCCATGTAGCAAAGATTGCAAATACAATCAAAAGATAATTGCAATGCTGAAATGAACGTTCACATGTAAAGATTGAGGCCAACAGCACAAAATATAAAATTAGTTGTTGCTATAGGCCAGGGATGATGTGGAAGACATGTATCAGCAGATTAGTACAATGAGTGCAAGTCAATTAATTATTATGGGGGGGGGGGGGACGTCATCTTCTGAGATGTAGATTGGTATGAGGAAAGATCACATGGCTGAAAGGAAATGGAATTTACACTCTTACTGAGAGATAATTACTTAAAATAGAATATGACTCAGGGGACTTGGGGTATGAGAGTGTTGGATCTTCTTATAGGGTCAGAAGACCTGTTAATAACTAGGATGGCTACATTGTTTCTTATTTAAGGGAAGTGATCATGTTGGAATCACTTGACTTGGGAGGTAGTAATATGTGGAAATTCCACTTAAGGGTATATATGAAATACAAGGCAGGTGACTATAAAACACTTAGGAGGCAGCTTGAAACAATACTATGGCATTAAGTTCTTCAAGGGAAGGATGTTCACAGTGCATGGGAGATAGTCAAGGGATATCTGGAAGAAGCAATATCACAATATACCCAAGGTCAGGAGGGTAAATTGAGTAAGAGTTAGATGGACGAGTAGTATTATTAAGCATGAGCTGCAAAAAAAAAAAAAAAAAAAAAAAAATGTCATGAAGGATATATAAGGAAAAAGGTGATCAGCTTATTCACAAACAGTAAGGAACATGCAAGAAATGTGACCAGCATGATAAGGGAAACAAAATCAGATTATGAGAAGACATTAGCTGAGCAGGAAAGGAAATCTCAAAGAGGTTTTTCGTTATACAGTAAGTAGAAGGAAGAATGACTATGGAAGGATAACTTTAATAAGTGCCAATGGTAGAGAGGTGACAGAGGCAGGCAAAATTGTACAGCTACTTAGTGACAATTCTGCAAAGGTATATCATCGAAGTGAAGATATTGTTATACCAGAAGTGACAAAGACTGATGTGAGAACAGAGATTGATGAATTGGAGGTACTTAGGATATTGCAGAATATGAATGCAAGTACAAATTGTTTCTAGCGCCACCAATATCTTCAATGACAATGTCATTAATCACTTTAGAAGGGTGTTAAGGAAATGACGGATTCAGTCAATGTTGGATATGTTTTTTAAACCTCCCTCACCTAAGAGACAAAAAGAAGCAACTGATGACAACAAATCGAAAACTCTTGAACCATAAAACCAGCCACAAGAAAATTGATTTTTTTTTTTTTTTTTACAATTTAATGGAAGATGATTTTCATACTAATCATGTAAAACCAAAGATTTCATAAATAAAAATTTATGAAATTACAAAATGCATATTTACAGTGTAAAAATGCTCCTTCTCACTCCTCCTCCATTTCTTTGCATTTTCTTCATTTAGTTGAGAATAGTTTTTTATATTTTGGATTTTTTTTTTTTAATTTTTGAATCTGGGAACAGATTAATTGATTTTCCATAAGATATAAGAAAATTAGGTTTCAAGATACATACTTTTCCAGATACGAACTGCAGTCAGGAAGTAATAAGTTCGTAAGTCAAGGTACCACTGTAATGTTTTTTCACCATATTACATTAAAAAAAAATTGTCACTTTGTTTTATTATAATAATCTAATGAATATCTAAAATAAATTTAAATGAAAACAAAAAGAAACATGAATGTGAACTGTATGTATGATTAGAAAAATGACACAAAAGCAGGGTTTGAAATATACATGTGCTACAGATGAAATGCAGCTTGTGAACTTTTGTAGATTATCATGCATGAGTTGTTTTAATAGGGTTTGAATATACAATAATTTCCTACAATAAAGAATACCTTTAAAATATTTTTTTGCTTCATGTAGTAAAGTAGTATATTGAGAACTTACAATTGGTCCATCTCCTCTTTCAAGACGTGGCTGATGATTGATGTGAACAATAGCTGGAAGAATGTACTGTTGAAAAAAAAAAAGTATCAACATAATCTATTACAATTATGTATTTCACTGAAGCAAAAATATACAAGGAGAATTAATTTTATAAATATTTCATACATCATAGTGCATAGTAGAAGTTTAATTTATCTATTTTTATTTAATTTTTTTACGGAAAAAGAGAGCCAAAAGGCTTCACTTCGAAAATGCAAAATTATTCAAATTAAGTGGATATTGAATCCAACATTATTTCAAAGCCAAATAGAGAAACTACGAGAGTTTCATGCCAAATATAGAAACTATAAAAGTTGAAATAATGTTGGATTCAATATCCACTTAATTTGAATAATTTTGCATCGCCGAAGTGCTTTTGGCTCTCTTTTTCAGTAATTTTTGGTGCCTTTTGTGATGCGGCACCTATTTTAGCAACTCATATGGTAAAGCATAAGTTCACGTCAACCTGAGTATTTACATGTCTGGCTCCCACTGACGAGACCTCAATAAAGGTTGAAACATTGTGAGAAATACTAAGGATAGTGATCAGAGCTTACTCTACCTTTACTACGAGTTGCCCCTGTTATGAAAGGTTTGCTTATGCTTGAATCAGCCGAAACTTTTATAGTTTCTATATTCGGCACGATTATAAAATGCAAAAATGGGGCCTAGAAGTAAAGTGACATGCAAATAAGTTTCTCAAATCTGAGAAAATCAAAGAAGTGGATATAAAACTACTTTCTTCTGCTTGACATTTCTGTAATAAAATGCATATAACCTGTTTCCAGTGAAAACACTTCAGTCAGTCAATTTCAGGTTACAGACAATTCACCATCCAACTGAAGAGAGTAGGATGGCGAATGTCATCTAAAGGTGGAAGATCTACAGCTCCTGATCCATGTGTATGACTACAAGACATTTTCCAGTCACTCCACTAGTGGGAAAAAAAAAAAAAAAAAAAAAAAAAAAAAAAAAAAAAAAAGAGCAGCTCAAAGACGTTTTGTGTGAAAAACACCACAAAATGGCTTCAAAAAGAGACTCGTGTTACATGTTCAAGGAATATTATAAAAGACTCTGCATCACCCCTGGTTCAGAAATTTACTATACAGTGCTGAACTTCTGAAGTTAAAAAAATGCTAATTTTGTCCTAATGAATGTTGATTTAATAAATGGAATGTCTCGGTTCATTTAATCACATAAAAAAGGGGGGGTCAAAAACTCACTTTGTGGGGGTTAGACATATATTTTTTAACTTACTGCTCAAAAGGGTTAAGCAGCCTGGGGGAGAGGCAATGCATTTCCTACGATAAATGGGCTGTTATCTCATTAAATCCTATAATTGCATTTTCATTGTGATATCTTAATATCCCAAAGACTCTTCTGGTATCAATCACCATTACATCAGTCATTGCATTATCCATAGAAATAACACACTCACAAAGTGATTACTCTGTAATTCAACAATTTCTTCTGCTGTTGCCACCCAAGTATGCCCCCCCCCATTCATTAAAGTTGTTCTTCCACAATCATTGAACTTAACGTTTTCCTCTCAATATGATGGCAATTCTAGCTTGCATTTTTACAGTTAAAAGTCTACTGATCACCTTTCTTCTTATATAGCTTATAAACATGTGAAATTGCAAAGCTGGTAATTATGACAAACTAAAGAAAGACAGCTTGGAGAAGCACATGGTATAAGACAGTGTTTCTCAACCACTGGGCCGCAGTCTAGTACTGAGCCCTGGCATCAATTATACCAGGCCACGAGAAGATCTCCTGGAATTTGTCATTAGTTTTCTAAGCATTTTTCATGAATAAATATTTTATAGTGGAAATATTCTGAGGAGAATAATATTTGTGAATGTATCGAAAAGCTCAGACCAAGAACCTAAATAACATCTGTGTAGCAAATATCAGCGACCAAGCAGCACATTTTTAAACATAGAAGTATTCATAAATTATCGTTAATTTTCACACATCGAAATCTCTCAACATTCAGGAAAAGGAATACCGCTGTTTATGACCGGTCATAAAAATTGCCAGCAAGCCAATTGGGAGCTCATCCTCTGTTCTCAAAACTGAACAAAATAACATCTGTGTTGCAAATGTTAGTGACCAATCAGCAAGGGAGTATAAAGAAAATTTTTCCACTGAAATTGAAGATCAAGGTAGTCTTGTATCCAGTTCTCAAATCTAGTAATACTGAATACTTTCTTCGCAAGTTCATATTGTAGTGTGCAAGTGCTTGTTTCGAAACTGGAGTGCCATGATTTTTTTAAAAGTAATAGGCATACAGATTTAACTTTTAATATGAATAAGAGACAAGGAACATTCTTTAATTTTGGCATTAAGAAATCTCATATTGAAGACGTTTGTGACACAACAAATAGTGATTCATCCACCTCAAGCCTACAGACCGATCTCCAGGATTAACAAAAGGAGAGGAAAACTACCAGCACACAGGAGAAAAAGTCTGCATTCACTCATAAGTACATATAATAATATCATAAATTTTTGGTGATCAGAATGGGATATGGCAATGAAAATCAGCACAAATTAATTTAATGATGTTTGCCTGAGTAAACTACAATATGCTACAAGATTTCACTAGTCCAGTGATTGATAACTAACTTAAATGTAATTTTATATTTGTCAACATGCCACACCATATACACAAGTGTACTCATACTCTTTATGATTATGTCATAATTAATTAATACTTATTTAGTCTAATGCATGTACTCTAAAAAATTTGGAAAGGTATTTATGAGTAAACTTGTTGGGACTGAGCACTCGTCTTATAAAAAAAGAATTTACCGAGCCACGGTCTCAGAAAGGTTGAGACCCACTGCTATAAGAAACTGCAAGGAATGGGTGTTACGTTACTAGTGCATGAGAAATGGTCAAAAGGTATTTAAGGAAAGCAGTATCAGATTACATACCTAGCTAGGGTCAGGAAGATAAATCAGGTGGGTGTTAATGTTCACACCGAGGAGTGTCAGGTATATATGCTGACTGCTGCAACTCACTTTACATATGTATGCTTTTTCTGAGTCAGTTAGGCACATCTCTACAAAGTTTGTGTGGCATGTTAATTTCAACTTTCTCTGCAGAATTTTTAATTATTGAATATGGAGACTTTCAACCAATGAATATAAATCATAAAAGAAAATACACTGGGTTTATTTTTAAACAATATATAATGAAAACTGACTAGTTTCGTCACTAATACCTGTGGCTTCTTCTGGGTTAGAATTGCATAAAAAATATAAACAACCATATCAGACACAGACTCCATAAAAAAAAACTCTGAACACTGTACAGAATCTATCAGAAATTTCCATTATGCAATCAGATATTCTAGCTAGTCTAGATATATCTTTGTTCACCAATGTTAATTAATTTTCATGGCATATATTAGAACACAGACTGATAAGTAAATAATTATTTATCGAATTATTGCTGATATTTTGCTCATATTATACCCAGCATCTTCAGAGCACAAAAAACAGTTGTCACAGTGTGCAAATGGTGTAACAATGGGACTAGTTTGAATAATTGTAGCAACAACAACACAAAGACTAAAGTCCTAATTAGGCACCCTCTCTGTTAAAAAAAAATATATATATATATATAGAGAAAGCAGGTACTAGTTATGTCTTAAGATGACTCTCCCAAATCTTAGATAAATTTACACAGCCATACTTGTTGAGATTCGGAGCATGTTTCAAGGCTTCTGTTGCTTCTAAGGACAATCTCTCTGACTTGTAAAAGCTTCTGTGCAGTACTTTTGTTTCTTCCAGTTGATCCTGTAAGCAGGGTATCCAAAACATGGTCTGCTAGACCCGACTTGTCACAGCGATAGTGCCGGATGTATTTTTTATGACCCGTGATGTCCTTTGGTGAACGGATGAGAGTTGCCAATTTGATATACGGTCTGAATACAGTGCGTAGTTGATGTTTATTGAGCACTCTAGATATCATTTCTGATGTGCCTTTTATGTATGGGATGGTGACTGTTTTGTTGTGGATCTCCATGGTGGACAGTTTTTTTTGGGGGGGGGGGGGGTTCTTGGGAGCATTTAGTATTTATTTTGTCTATCTTATGGGGATTATAGCTATTGGCTAAGGTGTGGCATAAGTGAGCCAGTTCAGCAGTAAGAGCATTGTCAATGGAACAAATTGCTCTCGCTCTGTGGATTAGTGTTTTTAGGATACCATTTTGAGATGCGATTGTTTGTGTAAATATCTCCCTGTATGTGTGGGTTTTCTATAAACTGAGAATGATAAGGAACCATCTGGAAGATGTGCAATTAGTGTATCCAGGACGGGCAGACAGTTATTAGCTTCCGGTTTCATTGTAAAGCGGGTTTTGGGGTATTGGCTATTTAAATGCGATAAAAATGTATCCAATGTGTCTGGGCCATGTGGCCAAATAGTAACACATTGTCAAGATATCATAGCCAAAGTGTTGGTTTGAGGGTGACTGTATTGATAGCTAGCTTTTTCGGTGTTCTATGTAAAGTTGGCTTGGGGGGGGGGGGGGAGCCCATAGCTGTCCCATCTAATTGTTTGTATATTTTCCCTTTCCATGTAATATATCCTGTATGTATTGTGAATTTAAATAGTTCAAATATAACAGGGGGAAAATGTGACTTTAGCAGATCAAGGATTTCAATTAGTGGTACATTTGTGAATAGTAAGGTGATAGCAAAACTCCCATTATGTCCTGAACTTTTAAAGTGTGGTTTTCTAAAATACTTTTTAGGTGGGCAGAATTTTTAACAAAGGAGTGAGAATTGTTTGTGAGAGTGGCTAGTAGCTAGTATCCTTATTTACTTATCTTTTATATATATTATATATCACTATAATATATATTATTAATTATCTTTTATAATTATTTACTTACCAGTCTGTGTTCTAATATATACTGTCAAAATCAATCAACATGTACGACAAACACATAAGCCTTTCTACACGTTTGTTAACCAATGTTCTGGCAGATGAAGTCCCCAGAACATTGGTGAAATATTCCCTCCTGATACTCCTTAGCTTTTCAAACATTCGTGATTTCCATTAGTGATATTTACCTTCCATATTCTTACCAATGTCTTCCTGTTACTTTTCATTACTGATACTCACATCTTAGTTTTCTTACATTTTCTTCACTTTCTAATAGTAGCCTCTTGGCATACCTCCCAGGAAGTTTCAACACGTTTTTTTTTTTCTTTTCCATGAATTTCGGATTTTTCTGTTCTTGCAAACACCTGTATCTTCAGTAGATACAGGTGATGATTTTCAGAGCATACCACTGAGATTCAAAGGTTTTGGTTCTTTTTCAAACACTCATGTTTTTTTCCCAATAATTGTATATTTCTGTGGTTTATCCTTCAAAGTTGCCTGATTGATTCTTGTTAAACTTTCTTACATATTTTTTTTCTTTTCAATAATCATCATCATCAAATCCCACCATGTACCCTCAAGGGGTGAACAGGATATTATGATAGTACTACATGAAAAATTTACATCATTACTAACTTCTTATCTACAATTTTTCTCCAAATCAATCTGTTACCTGTCAAGACTCCAACATAAGATAGTATGCATAAGCAAATAGAAGAAATGAGTGGAAGGAGGGTAATTATTATGGAGATTTTAACTATGATAACATTGATTGGAAGGAGGAGAGGACACATGGGAGGAAGGAATTGGACTTTATGCAGTAATTAAGTGATAACTATCTGCGACAGCATGTAATGGAAAATACTAGGGGTCAGAGAGTGCTTGACCTAGTAATTGCATCTGAGAATTTGGCTGTAACGAATATGACCACGTTGCCACCAATTAGTGAGAGTGATCATAGGATCTTGACTTGGGAGGTGGCTAAAGGTGTGGAATTTACAATTAAGACAGGGTACATGTGGAATTATGGGACTGGTATGACAAGCTTAGGAGATTGATTGGTTCAGTGCCATGGCATGTACAACTGCAAGGGATGAAAGTTGATAGTGCATGGGAGGCGGTTAAGAAGTGTTTGCATGAAGCAATGGCTGACTGTATACCTAGAGTCCGAATAATAAATCAAGAAGGGGTTAAATGGATGAATAATACCATTAAGCTTGAGCTGCAAAAAAAGAAAAAACTATGGAGGGAATTTAATGAGAAAGGTGACCGGCAGGCACATGAACGATATAAACACAGGCCAGAAGGGTAACGAGTGTGATAAGAAAAGCCAAAAAGGATTACGAAAGAACATTGGCCACGTAGGCTAAAGAGAATCCTAAACAGTTTTTTCAATATGTTGCAAGTAAAAGAAAAAATGTATATGGCAGAATGATTTTAAAGAATGCCGATGGTAGGGAGGTAAATGAATCAATTGATATAGTTGAATTACTGAGCAAGCACTTTGCAAGAGTATATCATCCAGGTGGTGACATTGCAGAAATGAATGAACCAATAGATTAAACGCGAATTATGGTGAATGAAGTGGAGGTGAGTAGTCTATTGCAAACCTCAATGTCAATACATCTGTGGGATTGGATGGTATACCAGCTCGTGTTGTACGTGAAGCGGCTAAAGAACTGTCAGTACCCTTGACCATTTTGTTTGAGTCTCGGATCTGGGTTAGTCTCGACGGGGTGGAAAGAGGGGAAAATAGTTCCACTGCATAAAGGAGGTTACAAGACTGCTGTTGTAAATTACCTACCGATTAGCATATCAGGAATCATTGTCAAGGTCTTGGAGAAATTAGTCAAGAGAAGAATACAGGATTGGATAGATGAAAATGGGATACTGATGAAAATGGGAACCTTCACATGGTTTTGTGAAGGGTAGATCAAGCCTCAGTAGCTTGCTCACGTTATATAACACAGTGACGGCTGAACTGGATAAGGGTAATGGGTTTACAGTGATTCTACTAGGCCTTTGACAGGATACCACATGGAACTCTAATCAGTAAACTGGAGCAGATGGGGATGGATATAGGGTTGGTGAGATGGATAGGAGGGTGGTTCATGGGTGGTTCATGGAGAGATACCAGAGCTTGGTTTATTCAGGAGTGGAGTCCAAAAGATAGCTTGTGACTAGTGGTGTGCCGCAGGGTTCCGTTCTTGGACCACAACTTTTCAAATTTTTTCTTCTTGATGGGGAGGAGGTGCAGAGGATTCAGAGACGAGTGACCAAGATGATTGCAGGTCTGTGGAATGAACCTTATGAGAACAAGTTGAAGATTTGTGGGTTGCAAAAATTGATAGGCGGAAAAGGGGTGATATGATTGAAAAATTCAAATTACTGAAGGGTTTCTATAAGATTAATCCAGAAGATATTTTTGAGAATAGGATTGGTAGTGGGATAACTAGGGGCATACATGGAAGCTGGACGAGAATGTGGTTAGCAGGGGTATTAGAGCTAGGTTTTTTTACTTGGAGAGTGGTAAATGAGTGGAATAAGCTGCCAGAGTCTGTTGTGGGTGCTATGACTGTGAATGAGTTCAAGGCGAGGTATGATAGATACTGTGTGAATGTCGAATAGTTGTTCCTTAACATGATGTTAGGGCCTCCCTCGATGAACCTGTTGACTCCTTGGAGTTGCCCAAAATAATAATAATAACTATCAGATCTTATATTTCTGTCTTCTAAGGCACTTTTTACCGTATTAATCCACCTACATCTGGGTCTTCCCATGGGTCTTTTTCCTGCCAACCTGGCAAAGAACACTTCTTTTGCTAATCTTTCCGCTCCCATTCTGTTTAAGTGACCATACCACCTGAGATTAGCTCTGCTAACGCATTCCTGGATGCTGACAATGTCAAGTTCTTTCTTAATATCCTCATTTTTAATATGCTATTGCCATTAATGCCATCTGTTCACGCCTCTGATCTTTCTCAGGACTCTCATATCTGCGGTCTGTAGTCTTTGGTCAAGTGTTTTATTTCTGGCCCAGCTCTCTGATCCATAAGTTAAAACTGATTTGAACACAATTTTGTATATAGCTAATTTAGTGTTCCAACTAATTTCTCTCTTATTCCATATGAATTTATTCAATTGATACCATACCAGATTTGTTGATTCTGTTGTCTATTTCCATATTTAATTTATCATCTTCATTAAAAATCTTGCCTAAGTAGCTGAAATGTTTTACTTGTTCCACAGGTTCTCCATTCACAACGCACTGACATTTTCAATGCTACTGCCTATTTTCATTATCTTTGTCTTTTTATTGCTGACCTTCATACCATATCTATTACAACAGTTATTCAATTTAGTCAGGGAATCTTGCAGACTTGTATCAGATTTATTTAGAAGTATAACATTATCTGCATAAAGCAAAAACCTAACATTAACATCTTCAATTTTGATATCAGGTTTATTACCACTTTCCTTCATAATGTGATCCATATAGATAATAAATAACAGAGAGGGTAATATACATCCTTGTCTGACACCAGATTTAACATTAAATCATCTTCCTGTACTTCCTTCAATTCTAACTTACAATTCAAATAAAGACTAAGCATTGTTTGATATAATGCCCACACCATATAACTGTAGAGTATTGAATAGCATCTCTCTTGGCACCTTGTCATATGCCTTTTTCCAAATCGACAAAAACTTAAATACAAATCTTCGTTATATTCCCATGATTTTTCAACTATTTCTCATAAAGTGAATATCTGATCCTGACAGCCTCTATTTGGCCTGAATCCATCTTGTTCTTCACCAAGCTTTTCTTCCACAATTCTTCTCAATTGTTTCTCAAGTATACTTGCATAAATCTTACCAGGAACACTCAATAGGGAAATACCTCTGTAATTCTCACATTCAGTTTTATTTCGCTTTTTATATATGGGTACCATGAGAGCTCTACTCCAATCATCGGGAATTCATCCCTCAGTTCATGCCTTCTGAACTATGCAGTGCAGCGACTGTAAGACTTTTATACCACCATACTTAAGTACTTCTGGTTGAATATCATCTACTCCTGCTGCCTTTCCACATTTCAAGCCTTTGATAGCTTTTTCTACTTCAAATATGGATATGTATTTTTGACTGTATGCCTGTTGAGTGTTTTTTTACCACTGTGCTATCATCACTGCTTGTTTCATTTAGCAATTTTTCGAAGTAATTTCTCCATACGTCAATAATATCTGTTTCACCCATTTTCATGTCACCTTTATCGTCGCTAAGTCCTTTTACAGTACTCTTTCTTCCATTTCTAAGCTTCTTCAACAACCTCCAGAATATCTTACCACCTTCTTGATATTTATTTTCTTCCCAAAATACTCCCATGACTTTTGTTTAGCCTTCTTGCATTTGTCTTTGTATTCTCTAAGAGCACAAGTGGACTTATTTTCCATGAACTTTTGATATGCTTTCTTCTTTTCCTTCAATGCCTCTTTAACTTCCTGTGTCCACCATGGAGTTCTGATTTTTCTATTCTTGCAGAAAACCTCACCACATGCCTCTCTGGCTGAATCAATCAGGGTTTTCTTCAAGGTTTGCTACTGAATCTCCAAGGTTTGGTTCCTGTTCTCAAACTCTTTCATTTTTTCTTCAATAATCTTTGTGTATTTTAGTCTACAATTCACATCTGAGAGCTGCTCAACTTTTATTCACCTTAAAACTTTCTTACATGTTATTCTTTTCAATTTCATCCTGCTCAAGACTAAATAGTAATTCACTTCCAAATTCAAATCCTCTGTACACTGTGATGTCCTGCACCAGGGAGAAAACATCACTATCAACAATAACATAGTCGATGCGACTTTTCTTATTCTTTGCCTCTGCTCTCCATGTGAATTTGTGCACATTTTTATGTTGGAACATGGTGTTAGTATTAAGCAGTCCATGTCCTGAGCAGAAATCCAACAAGTATTTGCCATTATGATTAGCTTTGCTCTTTTCTCCAAATTTTCCCAAAATATTTTTGTATGTCTCACAATCATTTCCTACTCTGCTATTTAGATCTCCAACAAGGACCAACTTTTCCTTTTTCAGTTGCTTTTCTAAAGCTTCAAAAAATATCTCCACTTCTACCTTGGTAGAGCCTTCTGTGGGACCATAGGCACAAATAAGTCTCACTGTCCAGTTCCCCATTCTGATATTTGCCCATGTCATTCTACTCGAGACTGCCTGCCATTCAAGAAGTTTAGCCTCGTATTTAGTGTTGAATACTATGGCTACTCCTTCTTTTCCTTGATTGTTATTGCCTGAATATAACATTTTGTATGTATTGCTCAGAAAGATCTCACCAGTTTTGGTCTTTTTTGTTTCAGTCACCCCTATTATGTCGATCTGGTACTTATCTAATTCCTCAGCTAGCTCCATTTCTTTGCCATTCAGGCTTCTTATGTTGATAGTACAGATCTTTAACTCTGGTGATGTTAAGTTGGGGTGTGTTTTCAGATTTGTTCCAGTAGGTGACTTTTTACTGTTTGCCCTTGTTCCCTGGCAAAAACAATGGGAGCCTTGTTCAACTGGGCGACGCTCCACCCAGCATGAAATTTTGTCATGTTGTACCATCATTTTGTATTTTTGTTTCAGCCAATAAGAATACAATTTGGTTGGCTAAATCCCAAATTTCCAGCCAATCCTCATTGGCTGGAAATTTGGGATTTAGTATCAAGGTAGATTCTCCGTTCAGTATCAAGGTAGATTCTCAACAGGGTGCACCATGAGAAGGTGAGTATTGGACATCAGGTCAGAAGCTCTGGTTGGTCCTCCGCATTCCTTTAAAGGCTATGTGGAGATCGCCTCTGAGTTATACAGCTTTGACCCTTAAGCACCCCTCTTTTCAATAATATATTTATTTTTTTATTCTGCTCGAAATTAAAGTGGATCATACTATTTCAAATCCCCCATACACACTGACATTCTGAACTTGTATGAAGATCACACTATTCACAACATCAAGTCAACAAAACCTTTTATTTCTTGAATCTTCTCTCCATGTGATTTGGTGCAAATCTTTCTATTGAAACATGGTATTATTGATGACTAGTTCATGTCCTGAACAAAAATCTATCAGGCATTCACCATCATTATTAGCTTTGCTCTTTTCTCTGAAATTATTTATTTTGCTAATAAATAATGGTTAACTCTAACATTATTTATTAGCCCTGTATTTTTTCCTTCAAATTTTTTCAAAGATAAAATTCATTTCTTATTCTGCTGTTGATGTTTCCACCAGTAATGGCGTTTCCTTTATATTAACATTAACCTCCTCTCTCTCTCTCTCTCTCTCCAATGACTTAAAGAGTATTCTTTACTGTCAGTATCCTTGGTATAACAAGTCATATTTCCTAATTTCCCATTTTGAAATTTCTTCACATCACTACTTCAAATTGTATGCCATTCAAGAACTTTATCTTCCTGATTGTTATTTAAGATTATAGCTACTCCTTCTTTACCCAAAATAATTTTCCTGATTCACGCTCAGTACGCAGACCCACACTTCACCGTGCAGGCATTCGAAACCGAAAATTCCAGAGAACAGATCGGTCAATCCTTATTCCAGGAGTGTCCTATGTCCGTAGATGCGCGTGTTCATGAGGCCAATTTGCCTGTTCTAAGGAATGAAAAATTTAAGTTTCTAGGTGAAAAAACCCCTCGCCATGCGAGACTGCTAACTTACATTTAATCGAAAAAGACCAGATAAAGGATCCTCACGTCATGGACAGGAATTGAACCCAGGTCTTTCTGACCAAAGGGCTTCGTCTATACCAACTGAGCTATATGGAGGCTATACCCTGATTGATACAGCCTGAAAAAAAATAATAATAATAACCTTACGGCTCTTAATAAGAAATGTCACCTGTGTCAGTTTTATTCATTGCCTTCACAAAAATTGTGTCATCATGGAAAAGAATTCTTCTCTTTTTTCCCATTCATTGTGCCTATCTTCAAACACTGATGGCTGGAGCAGCTGATTCTTCAATGTTCACTCTGGATCCCTCACAAAAACAGCAGGGGACTTCATTCAACCAAACTGCATAACATTTGAATGCGTTGTTCCATCATATGTCTGTATTAGTTAAAGCCAATACAGAATACAATTTAGTCAGCTTAGTCTCAAACTGCTTGCTCATCATTTGTTCAGTATCCACTTGGATACTAAATTAATGTTAAACCTCACTTACCACGAGAAGGTCAGTGAACAATGGGACAGAGGTCTCAGTTGTATTCCTTACAGGCATAAATATCATATATATCCATGCTATAGCAGGATTCAAACCCACAGCCTTTAACCTTTTAACTGCTGAGATACTAAATAACCAGTATGACCCTCCTCGCTGAGTTATTTTCACAATTATAAAATATTTTATAATTATATAAGATTATGAAAAAATGAACATAAATGTTGTAAAAACTCACCATTCATGATGTAGATGATCCAAATTTTCAAAAATTATCATTTTTAAATATTAAAATTCCATGTCAAATAATGTCACACACAACTTCAAGTGAGAAACACCTCCCCAAAAATATTTCAATACTTTAGTAGTGTGTGGTAATTTTGAAAGCAGGGGGTGTGCACATAAGGCTATGCCACATTTGGCACACGTATACCGGCTCTGTTTTCTTTTTCTTTGCCCCAATGTGGTATTTGAATACAATGCCTAGTGGAATATGCTTTCTTGGGTGTGGGTGGCACAGGTATTAGGAAATGTCTTTCCCTCAGTCTGAGAGATTCGTCACCCTGTGATGGTCGTCCAGATGTAGTGGTCGGTCTTGGCATGTGGAACTTTTGAAAAATTTCTCTGATGAGAGTCAATTGAAAATTAGCATGTGTGATATTTTCACCAGTATTTACATTATACAAAATATGTGAATTGAGAACAGTGAGACCCATGAGATGGAAAAATAATTTTCTATACCATTTGAAGGCCTTTTGCACATTTAAGTGAACTAACCATCATGTCTGTCATGCCCACAGCCCCCATATTCCTATTATAATCCATGACACATTCAGGTTTCATTATTGGTGTGTTTGTTGTCCTGTCAACTTTTCCTGATTGTTTCATAGAGTCTGTGTGGAGTGTTGTCAATATACAAACTTCTCGTTTATCAATCCATTTTACCACCATCATATTATCTGTGTGTCTGGATTCTACCTGTCCTTTGTCTAATATTTTGTTCAGTTTTGGAAACCCGTTCCTGTTTTTCCTAACAGTCCCAGATGCATTGTTACTCTTAAATCTTGAATATAAGGTATTTTAGTAATATAATACCTACTGTTCAGATTTAACAAGTATCAAAAACTGCCAAAATATTTGTCTGTTAATAAGAGAAATTGAGTGCAAATGAAATAACGTCTTTTCCTTTAAGTTTTGAATATTGTATTATCAAGTGTTTTGGACGAGAAAAATAGAAATTTTACATAAGTATACCAAGGTCAAGCTAAAGTTCCAGACAACATAAGAGGATTAATTTGTGACCTGAGGCTAACACTAACGCAAAGGTCAACGTTGCGAAGGGGTTTCCTGTTGAAATACAATGACAAGCAACGATATCGCGTGCAGAGTATCGAGGTGCCAAGTGGATGATGACGTAAGAGCGGGAAGGTCTTTGCAGCCGAATATATATAGAAGTTTACGATGCTGAAAAAGGGCTTTTTTCCCCCTGTTGTTTCCTGAGAGTCAAAGTTCCAGTACGGTCAGGAGTGGAGTGTCTGGGTGCAGTTATGTGGTCAAGTAGAATTTTGATGTGAGATTTAGGACTCCCTACGGCAATGAAGTCAACGTAACCCGAGGAGATTATGCAGAAATATGAGGTCGGACAATGACAGCTGAGCTTCACAAGGATCGTGGGCAATGAAACGTGACCGTATTCCCAGACCTACATACAAGAAGCAAAGGCCAGAGGAACATAGCAGCAAAAGAAACTCGTCTAGGAAGAAACTGATGTGAAATTACGAGCCATAGGAATTCAAAAGATGTTCGCAAGTAAAAGCCAGAGAGATCCCGACTTCACTACCAAGTAAGAACTTTCCATTTTTTGTCTAGTAGGAAGAAAATTAGTAAATTTTGTGACGTGAATGAAAATTAATTGGAATTGTACTTTATGTGGTAATGCAGAAGTTTAGGAACTATACCGTTAGATGAGATCAATTACTTTGTGCTAGAGAACATAGCTGGTTATAGGGTGTAATTCTAGAATCTGATGTTCATAGACAATTCCTGAACCCGAGTTTCATGTGATGATAATCTAAAATAAGCTAAGTTTTTAAGGGGTAAGTTCCTAGGCACATGGTTCCTGAAAAGTTCAAGATTAGTTAAGGCACAGGAGTGCATATATTATATCGAGTTGCTTAATAGAACCTATAAACTAGACTCAGCTGAATTTATTGAATGACAATTGTATATCTCTTTTTCTTAGTAATGAATAAAATCTTTTTTTTGTCAAACAAATAACTTGCCTGATCACTAAATTCAATGCACTGCTCATAAACAGAACTATGCATATGTATTTGGAGATAGTCACGACTGCAAAGTATGAAACATATATGATTACAGTCTGGGAATAAGATAGAGAATTAAAGATTATGTACCATGCTGAGTGTTTTAATCTAGGATAAAGAAAATTCTCTTATCCTATAAAATTTTGGTGGCACAGCTTATTACTATTACTATTATTACGGGCAACTCCAGGGAGTCATTGGACTCATCGAGGGAGGCCCCAAATCATATTCATCACAACTATTTAACATTCATACGGTATCTATCATACCTTGCCTTAAACTCATTCACTGTCACAGCATCCACCACAGACTCAGGGAGCGCATTCCACTCATTCACTACTCTAAAAGTAAAGAACCCAGCTCTAACACCTTTACTAACCACACTTTTGCCCAGTTTCCATGGATGTCCCCTAGTCCTCCCACAACCAGCCCTGTACTCAAAAATATCTTCTGAATTAATTTTATAGAAACCCTTCAGTAATTTGAATGTCTCAATCATATCTCCCCTCCTCCGCCTATCGACCAATTTTTGCAACCCACAAATCCTCAACCTGTTCTCATACGGTTCATTCCACAGACCTGCTATCATCTTGGTCACTCGCCTCTGGATCCTCTCCACCTCCTCCCCATCAAGAAGAAACCTAGGTGACCAAATCTGAGCACAGTAGTCTAGATGGGGTCTTATCAAGGCTCGATACAGAGGAACAATAACCTGCTTGTCTCTGCTTGTCATCGTATTCTTCAGCAACCAAGTGATTTGATGAGCTGTTTTGGTCACTTTTGCAATGTGTCCCCTAAATTTCAATTCCTTATCTACCAACACTCCTAAATCTCGTGCCTCATCAATTTCCTGGAGCACGGTTCCACCAATGTAGTAAACTGCCGCCAATCTTTTCACCCCAAAATGCATAACCTTACATTTTGCCACATTAAACTGACATCCATTCTCCTTAGCCCAGACCTCCAATCTATCCAAATCATCCTGCAAAATTTTGACGTCATCTGCATTCACTATTGCCCTACCCAACTTCGCATCATCCGCAAACAAATGAACTGTTCCTCTCAGATCATTTCCTATATCATTTATGAACAAATTAAACAGCAGTGGTCCAAGAACAGATCCTTGTGGCACACCACTAGTCACAGGCCGTCTTGTGGACTCTACTCCCGAGTAAACCACTCTCTGATATCTCTCCGTCAACCACCCTCCTATCCATCTCACCAACCCTATGTCCATTCCCATATGCTGCAATTTACTGATTAGAATTCCATGTGGAATCCTGTCAAAGGCCTTGGCAAGGTCCAGTAGAATCACCGTAAACCCATTACCCTTATCCAGTTCAGCCGTCACTGTGTTATAATACGTGAGCAAGTTACTGAGGCATGACCTACCCTTCACAAAACCATGCTGTCCCCGATACAGTATCCCATTTTCTTCTATCCAATCTTGTATTTTCCTCTTGACTATTTTCTCTAAGACCTTGACAATGATTCCTGATATGCTAATCGGTTGGTAATTTATTACAGCAGTCTTGGAACCACCTTTATGCAGTGGAACTATTTTCCCCTCTTTCCACCCGCTCGGGACTAACTCAGACCCGAGACTCAAATTAAACAAAATGGTCAAGGGTACTGACAAATCTTTAGCTGCTTCTCGTACAACACGAGCTGGTATACCATCCAATCCCACAGATGTATTGACATTGAGGTTATGCAATAGACTACTCACCTCCACTTCATTAACCACAATTCCCGTATAATCTACTGGTTTATTCGTTTCTGCAATGTCACCACCTGGATGATATACTTTTGCAAAGTGCTCACTCAGTAACTCAACTATCTCAACTGATTCAGTTACCTCCCTACCATCGGCATTCTTTAAAATCAATCTACCATGTACATTTTTCCTTTTACTTGCTACATATCTAAAAAACTGTTTAGGATTCTCTTTAGCCTGCATGGCCAATGTTCTTTCGTAATCCTTTTTTGCTTTTCTTACCACACTCATCACCCTTCTGGCCTGTGCTTTATACCGTTCATGGGCCTGCCGGTCACCCTTCTCCTTAAATTCCCTCCATAGTTGTTTCTTTTTTTGCAACTCAAGCTTAATGGTGTTATTCATCCATTTAACCCCTACTTGATTTATTATTCGGACTCTAGGTATACAGTCAGCCATTGCTTCATGCAAGCACTTCTTAACTACCTCCCATGCACTATCAACTTCTAGTCCTTGCAGTTGTACATGCCATGGCACTGAACCAATCAAACTCCTAAGCTTGTCATACTTTCCAGCCCGATAATTCCACATGTACCCTGTCTTAATTGAAAATTCTACACCTTTAGCCACCTCCCAAGTTAAGACCCTATGGTCACTCTCACCGATTGGTGGCAATGTGGTCATATTTGTTACAGCCAAATCCTCAGATGTAATTACTAGGTCAAGCACTCTCTGACCCCTAGTATTTTCCATTACATGCTGTCACAGATAGTTAAACAAAAGCTTAAACAACAGCAAAAACAAAAGCAAAAAAGCTTAAACAAATAAATTTTCAAAATTTTTAATCAGATTGAGCACTAGTAATCTAACAAAGAATTTGGCTCTAGCCCGAGGCACTGTCTTTGCTATCAGAGTTTCGCACACTTGAGCAATATATTAGTAGCGACCATAAGTTTGAAGTACCACCAAGGATTAAGATTAGATAAGGGGCAAAACATAACATAACTAAATTAGCAGATTTTTCAAAGATGAAGCAAAGTCGAACAAGAATTAAATATAAGATTTAATTGATAACATAATATAAAATAACCAAAGATTTTACAGTACCATTTTTATGTAGCCAGTGGTACAGAAGAAGGCCAGAATACCAATTGTCTAACCATAATGTGTGCCCTTTCTGCAAATACTTTGCCACTAGGGTTTGCACCATGGCCCCAGAAATCCCAAATTCACGTTATGGAATAATGTCTGTAGTTGCCCCTGTGTACACTACAAAATCTAACACATATCCAGTCTCACAGTCACACAACACAAAAACTTTGATCCCAAATCTATGTTTTTTCGAAGGAATGTACTGTTTGAACTGGAGGCGGCCCTTGAACAGTATATTTTGAAAAGGGGTAAATACTTCACTGTAGCTTTTTCTCAGATGATCGATAAATGGTTGTAGTTTGTATAGTCTTTGTCCCGGAACCCGAGTTTGTCAATGAAATGTAAAATACGTAAAAGTAAAAGGAATCTGTCCCTAGACATGTAGTCTGTGAACTGTGGAGTAGCTATGAGGGGATCCTTGGACCAATATTCTGCTACTGTTAGTTTTTTTTACCCTAGCCATAAGCATTATGATTCCAAAATATATATATAATTCCTCTGGGGTAGTATTTTTCCATTTTTGTAAATGAGATTGGGGTGCTGGTGGTAGTTTCTGAATCAAAAATACATAATATTTATTAGCTTAGTCAGCAATATGTTGCATTATATGAAGGGGAAAGAAAAAAAAAATTGAAAAAAAAATTGAAAACAGTTGAACCATCATCTATAATTGCTGAAATACCTGAATTATCATTATTGAAATGGTGAACTGTTGGACGAAAATTTGTATCATGCCATTGAAACAATGAAGCGTCAGTATGATTTCTTTTTCACGGATGCAATGGTGCTGGTGGTTTGTTATCTGAACTTTCATTATCACTATTTGCTAAAATATAAATATCATCATTGTCACTGTCACTCAAATCTGATAAATCGGAAGGTAAAGTTTCTAATATATCTACTAATTCTGCCTCAATAAGAGAATGCTGCTGTCTGCTTGTCAAAGCCATTTTTACTAACCCTGGAATCGCCGCATCACGTGATCGCCTGGCTCCTATTGTAAAGGACGGCTCCGATAACATTATGCATGGTCTCATAATTTTTTTTTTTTTTTTTTTTTTTTTTTTTTTTTTTTTTTTTTTTTTTTTTACGAAGATAGTGCCACAAAGCAGACAGAAGCTTGAAAATTAGTTCCTTCTAATCCTAAGAGATGGCACTATAAGTGTGCTCAATTCAAATGCTTTCACAAACTAATTTAATGAGTATTACACATTGAAAGTTCAAATCGAGTTAACTCGATCATAGCAAGGTTGCCATTTTTTCCGTGCTCGAGTTAACTCTACCATAGCAGTTAAAGGGTTAATTATAAAGTGGATGCTTAACCGCTTTTCTGCTAATTACCCCCCCCTTTTTTTTTCTTAAACTTCAAAATACCTTAGAAATACTTACTGCTAATGTTTTTCCAGATCCAGTCTGTGCTATTCCTACCATATCTCTACCACTAAGGGCTATAGGCCATCCCTGCGATTGAATAGGTGTAGGGTTTTGATACTGCTGTTGCCGAACAACACTCATTACAAAATCTGAAAAACAGGTTTCATTTAGCTATATTAATATATAAATTGATAAATTATTTATGATCATTTTTTTAAGAAACAAAATGGTGCTACACTAAACTTGGATTTACTGCAATTAAAAACTAGAAATTACACTTAAGTAAAAAGGAAATAATGTATTTATTTAAGATAAGCAGCCGCCCTGCTTCAATATTTTTCAGAATGCTAAGCGATGGTAATTAAAATCTGATTCAAGAAACTTTATGGAAAAATTTTCTGCTCATTTTCAGCTGTATATCAAATACAGTACACACACAACTTTCCCATTAATGGTGTAATTTTCAGTTACAACTCGGGTAATTGGGAAAGAAGTAAAATTTAAAAAATTTTCATCTTTCTCTTCAGGTTACAAGGTAAAATTTACAAGCCATTTAATGTGTAAAAATTGAGACAAAACACATTAGAGCAATTACTTTATTTACTGTGAGATAAAATAACCCTCGATGTTTTGAACTTAATATCAAGGGTATCATGTGGAACACACACACACATATATATATACAGGGTGTTCGGGATAAATTTGACAGTTTCGTAAGGAAAAAGAAAATCTTCTTTGTATCTATTAAATTTAATGAATTGACAAAAAAACATTACAGGCAGAGTTAATTACAATACTATCAACAAGATTTACTCAAAATAACCACCATTAGCATCGATCACAGCTTCAATTCTGCTTCGGAACCTCGAACAAGCTGATGCTACAGTCTCCCTGGGAAGGGCCGCAAAAACTGTTTTAATTTTATCCATTAACTGGGCTTTTGTATTACTGGAAGTGCGATTGGTGTCTTTTTCAACTGCGCCCCATACAAAATAATCCATGGGGTTAAGGTCTGGGGAGTTTGGAGGCCAAACATTTGGACTGGTGAAGTCGTAGAAATTTTCAGACAACCAATTTTGACTTTTCCCAGAGGTGTGGCAAGGGGCCGAATCCTGCTGCCATACATACGGCCTACCATTGGCTACCCTTGTTATCCAGGGCTTGACTACAGTTAGCAACTCCACGAACAAAGCCCGAATTCCAATGCCAGGGTTCTTCAACACCTGTTCCTGCAGATTTGCGAGGAATTCTGCTGTACGAACGCAATCAGATCGTCTGCTAGGGATCTTTCTTCTTGCTACATCCTCGTAGTCACCATTGCAAGTCTCTAGTTCATGCCTGATTGTTTTTACTGTATTCAGGGAGCATTGGGCAGCAGTCGTAATATCCTTATTTTGATGGCGGGCACGAATCATCATGATACAAGTTATTCTCTTCCATGATTCAGGTGGGTTCCAGCTATCCATCCTTTCTGACATCTTGTATATGAATGAAGAAGGGTCCAAACTTTTAAATGAAGAGAAGTGTGTGTTAATACATGTAACTTACGGAAAAATATAATTAATTATAAATATGTCAAATTTATCCCGAACACCCTGTATATATGAATTAAAACACAAGCTATATCATAATATATTAGTAAGCTAAAGCATAACCGCTTTGTTAACCATTTACACTAGCCTACCCTCTGGTGAGGAAAAGAGTAAAATTTAAATTAAAAAATTATATAAAAATAATAAAATAAAAAATTTATTAATTAAAAGCAAATTAAATCAATTGCTACTGGTTAAGTTCTCTATAGTCCTGTTATCTTTAGGTTCTGTTTTATGTCCAATGACCAGGTTTTTTTGTGTTTGGAAGTTCTGCCATCTTGTTCTTCCTAGATGTATTTTTTTTTTTAATATAATACAGAATACTACAATAACTAAAATAAATTTAATTTATAATTCCAATATTTTGGCAAGGTCAAATTACTATTACTGGGGAATAAAAATCATAAGATACATGCTTGCAGGTGCTACACTAAGTAATGCCTGCATGCATCATGCATGTACATATCTTATGTTTTTTAATTCCCTGATAATGGTAATTTGACCTGTCAAAATATTGGAAATATTAAATTTATTTTAGTTAATGTAGTAGTCTATGTGTAATTTCCTTAAAAAATACAGCTATGAATAGTCAATGTATAAACTTTACCACCATATATTGTTTTTCAATTGTTGTATACCTGAATACTATACATTCAGGTGGGCAAACTGCAGCTTGCAAGGCATGAAGCTCCCAAAGCTACTCTGTGCAGCTCCCCGAGACAATATTGGTTTTCATTGCCATTTTTCCTAAACTTTTATATTAATAATCTATAGTAGTATAGTATATACCAATATTAGAATATTTTATTTCATAAATGCTTTAAAGATAAGTGAAAAACAGATATTTTGAAACTTTAAACTTTTAAATGGTACCGGTCAAAAGGTTTGTTAATGTCGATTTTATTATTGTATTTGGTTGGTAAAAAGTGTTTAGACATTTGATGGCCTTTGTCGCTCCAGCCAAAATTAGTTCCGAAAGTGACTACTATGATTGCTGCATTACCCACCACCTCCATTGCCTGGATGCGTCATCCATCACTCTTCATGCAGTACACACAAGTTACGCACTTGTGGTAGTAGCAGAACAAAATTAGTGTAGTGTAGATAAGTACTTTTTTTTTTGATTAATAAATATTGAGGATTAATTTTAGTGAAAGTTATAAAACCCTTGTTTAAAATGACTGAGCGACAGAAAAGTATAAAACAGATATACAAATAAGAAAAGAGAGTGTTTAACCAACAATGGGAGGATGATTTTGCTTTTACTGTTAAGGATGAAAACACTCTGTGTCTTATCTGACATACAATCATCAGCCACTTCAAAGCCAGTAATTTAAAGCGCCACCATGAATGTACGTAATCATAAAAAGTTTGCATCTGAATTTCCTCCTGAATCAGAACTGCAAAAAAACAAGATAAAACGTTTTGAAATATAATTTGGTCATTCAACAAAATAACCTATTTTCCCTCTGTAAGCAAAGTGATTTGGCTACTGAAGCTAGTTTTGTTAGAGCTTGGAATATTGCTCGCAGTAAACTACCTTACAGTGATGGAGAATTTGTAAAAAATAATATTAGTGATGTGATTGCAATTCTCACTCCAGAGAACTCAAAACTTAAACAGGCAATAGAACAAATTCCTATCTCCCGCCACACTGCTGAGAGACGTATTTCTGAAAAGTTCTACAATTGTATGTTTACTGCAGAGTGATCTGAAAAGCTGCGCTGCTTTCAGCTTAGCATTGGTTGAATTTACAGACATTCAAGATATCCTTCAGCTAGCTATATTTGTTATGTTACAAATGATGGAAAGGTAAAAGGAGAATTCTTAGACTTGATAAGCTTAAAGGAAACCACAACAAGTATTGACATCAAAAATGCACTTAAAAAAAAAAAAAGCTTTATTAAATGCTCAACTACCATTGCATAATCTTGTTAGCATTGAAACAGATGGAGCACCTGCTACTGTAAGTCAAAATACTGGCCTAGTTGGGCAGTTGACACATGATATCAACTATCCTGAATGTCTCTTTATTCACTGTATCAGTCACCTTGAGCATTTAGTAAGCAAACACTTCAAGTTTAACAATGTCATAAACTGTGTTTTAGAAATTGTGAATTTTTTGGACAAGTGCAAAAACACATCGCGAATTTAGAAATTTTATTGAGGAGCTCGAGCTTGTAGAAAAGTCAAGTGACCTTTCATTCTACTGTATTATAAGATGGGTATCAACTACCAATCTTTTGAATAAGTTTGTTGCTCTTTTTGAACCAATCATAGTTTTCATGAAAGAAAAGAAAAAGAAATACTCACAACTAGAAGAGCACGGATGGGTACAGGATCTGATGTTCTTTACAAGATATAACGCAACACCTCCAATATTTAAATCTGGCACCTCAAGGAAGGAACAAAGTTATTACAGAACTTGCCCAATCAGTTTTCAGAATAAAAGAAAGCTTTTTCAAAGAGATCTGGCAACAAAGAAATTTAAGCACTCTCCCAACCTTAAATTAAGAATAACACAGTCCAACACAATTTTTGCTGACTTTTATATGAGACTTATTTTTTACTAATTTGGGTGCACTGATTTCAAATATCAAACCCATTTTTCTCTATCACGTCAGGTTTTTCCTCTATGGCATTTTCTTTTTGCTAATTTGTAAGTTTTTGATAGTTTTACAGAGGCAATACTATTTAGAAGATCAAAAAAATCGATTTTTTAATATTATTTTCTGAAAGTATGTACTTTTAAAAATCTGTTCTAACTTTTTATCAAGAAATTCGAAAAATTCCGGAAGATATAGCCTATTGTTCAAAGCGGTGCGCAGATCAGAATCGGAGCGCTCACCACTCTCGCTTGTTAGTAAACGAATAAATGCATAAGAACCTGCAACGGCACGTACTGGCGCTTTGAATGCGAGAGAGGCTGATAATTAGATACATAACTACTTAACAATATTCATTAAAAATTACAAGAATATTTATAAAAATATAACAATTTTACTTACACGAGTTTCAGGGAATAAATTTTTGTTTGTAGCAATTTCTGCTGTGTGTTCTGTTTTGGCAATCCCTTTGAATACTCCAACAGTAGTCGGCCATCATGTGAGAATCCCATCTTCCTTGGTACCGATCTTCCATAGTTTTTAAGTCTTGATGAAACCTTTCGCCTTGTTCATCGCTTACAGTACTTAAATTCTCGGGAAATCTATCAAGATGACTGTATAGGAAATGAAGCTTTATGCTCATGTTGCAACCTAGGAGCTGGAAATTTTCAAGCATTGTTTCCATTAGATCTTTGTAATTGCACGCTTTTTTTGTTTCCAAGAAAATTATTCGCAGCCATCGTAAATGAAGTCCAGGCCTCTTTCTCAATTTTGTTCATAGAGTTGATGAAATTTGGGTCTCTCATTAAAGTTCTAATTTGCGGTCCATCAAATACACCAGCTTTAATTTTTTCATAACTAAGTCGTGGAAATTTTTCGCATATGTATTGGAAACAGTCACCTTGTAAATCTAAAGCTTTAACATACTGCTTCATAAGACCTAGTTTGATGTGTATAGATGGAAAAATGATTTTTTCTCTGTCGATTAAAGGTTGATTTATAACATTCTGTTCTCCAACATTTAAGGATATTCTAAGAGGCCAATGTTTCTGACTCCAGTGTTGGTTTCTAGCTCGACTATCCCAGAAGCATAGAAAACATGGAAACTTTGTATATCCTCTTTGAAAGCCAAGTAAAAAGTTCACCATTTTAAGATCCACACAGATGATCCGGTTATGGTCTGTATATTTTAATAACTTCGGAACCTTTTTAATGTCCTCATATGTTTCCTTTAAGGGGACTGAATAGCCAATAGGAATTGAGCCATATACATTCCCATTGTGTAGTAAGACACACTTGAGACTTCTGCTTGAACTGTCGATAAATAAACGCCACTCATTTGGATGATATTGTACAACACTCATTTCAGTTAGTAAACCTTACACATTGTTACAGTAAACAAACCCACACTCGTGTTTAAAATATTGTACAAGATTACTTTCCCTGCTACGATAAAAAGTTATCTTTGTATCTTGCTCCAGTAAGTTTTTTCATTTAATCTTGAAGCTAACAATTCCGATGATTCCTTTGATAGGCCCAAATCTCATACTATGTCATTCGATTCCGCTTGAGTAAAACGTTGTGGTCCAGAACTAGAAATTAAATTTTCATTGTCTAAATCAACGTCCGGGTCTTGCTCCTCAAGAACATCTGGCATATCCCGATCATGCTCGTTCTCAAGTAAAGGAAGTCCTTTATAAATTGGCATGACTATTTCATTAGAATGAGCAACCAGCCGAATTGCTGAGTCGAGATTTGGATACACAATTTTTTTCTTATTCTTCTTATTATAACCAGAAGTCTGAACTAAACAAAAATAGCAATCATCTAAATGATTTTTCGGTTCATGCCAAATCATTGTAATGCCAAAAGCTAATTTTTGGCGTTTTCCCTTACTCCACTGTCGTAAATCTTTTACACACGACTTACTTTATTTGGAGCCCATGAATTGTCCTGATCTGCAAGTTTTACGTCAAAGTATGCAAAGTACACTTTCTTAACGAAATCAGTGATATTTGTCCTTTGACTGGGAACAGTAAAGCTGCCGCAAATGTAGCAGAAGGAATCTACACTATTGGCACATTTTCGAGTAGTAGACATAATGTATTTTCTTCACTGCCGACTAACATGCAATTAACAAGACAAATAAAACGTTATAAGTGCTCATCATACTTTCACGATCGATTAACGATTGACTGATTTTGATCGTTCTTTGTCTGCTATAACACATATAGCATTCATTTGTTTAAGGCAGTTGTCATCGCCTACTTTTCATCACCTAAATGTATTAGGTCAGTTATCGGCCTCTCTTGCATTCAAAGCGCCAGTATGTGCCGTTGCAAGTTATTATGCATGTATTCGTTTACTAACAAGCGAGAGCAGTGAGTGCTCCGATTCTGATCTGCGCACCGCTTTGAATAATAGGCTATATCTTCGGGAATTTTTCAAATTTCTTGATAAAAAGTTAAGAACAGATTTTTAAAAGTACATACTCTCAGAAAATAATATTCAAAAATCGATTTTTTTGATCCTCTAAATAGTACTGCCTCCTTAAAACTATCAAAAACTTACAAATTAGCAAAAAGAAAATGCCATAGAAGAAAAACCTGACGTGATAGAGAAAAATGGGTTTGATATTTGAAATCAGTGCACCCAAATTAGTAAAAGACAAGTGTCAGATCAAAATCAGCAAAAAAAATTTTTTTTTGTTGGCCAGTGTAATTGCTTTCCCTGATGCTGAAATTAAACACAGTAAACTAAAACAATACAAAGGAAACTTAGCCATAGCCAAGTGAGCCGGTCTTGGGCATGGGGAGTAGGGTTTTTCTGACAGTTTATCTGGCGTTTTCATCCTGCAAGCAGACAAACTGATCTACAGCTGTAAATACTTAACCCCCCATGAGGGGGGCTCAACTCGCCCCAACAGGGATGGGGGAAAAGAGGGAGGAAACTCCATACGAATAAATAAATAAATAAATAGAGACAGAGTTTACTGAGCTGCAGGAAGATGTGGGTTTGAAGCTAGTACATAAAAGCTCATCTGTAACTGACTTTTGGAAACAAATCCCAGAAGCAAAGCAAAGTATCCCATCTTCAGAAAACTGGCTTCCGAATACTCTGTTTTTGGGACAACTTACTGCTGTGAATCTCTCTTCTCTGCAATGAAATTTGTCAAGTCGTGCTCTCCTCACTAACAGCCACCACCTCATTGAGCTTAAAACAGCTTTGACATCCTACCAGCCAGATTTTAAACTATTAACTGCACAAATGAAGACTCAATCAAAGCCTTCAACAAACAGAGATTAAACATATTCTTCTTTGGTGAGTAGGACTACTATATAGTTGTATTTTTTTATTACTTATAAATACAATTTTAAAATAATATTTTCTGCAGCTCTTGAACATTCAAAAATGTTCAAGAGCTGCCCAAAGTATTATATGTGGCTCTTATTACCGAAAAACTTGCCCGCCCCTGATATATATCTTGCAGATGGCCCAGCAATTCCAAGAGATGATGAATTCCAGATGCTTGGAATTCATCATCCCATTCTTATTGAGAATGGGATGATGAATTTTATTCATACTAAGTTTTGGTGTGATGTAGAGACTGGGTACTGTTCCAATCAATTATGTATATTTGAAATGCATAATCAGAAAGGCCTGTCTAACCATAATGAGAGAATTTAATGTGGCATTTGTGTTCATCTTACTGGAACAATATATATCATCCCCCATGCAGGGTAAATTTCAGATGCACTGGATTTGTATACTCCTGGGTGAACAAGGTGGGGAAGGTAAGCTTAAGAGCTAAGTAGGTTTTTTAATTTTGTGGATTTTTTTTTTTTTTTTAATATATGTTGTGCCCGTACACAAGAGGTTGGTTGATCAGCATATAGTACATTAGTACCATGTATGGGTAGTGGGTTGGGAGAGGAGGAACTTGTTTATATTTGATTTATATGACTGTAAATTGAATTCCTTGGGAAACACAGCAAGGGGGGAGACTGTTCCACAGTGCAGCAGTTGGAGGGATGAAGGAGGAGGATGAAAAGAAACTTGTTCTGTTTGTTTCTAGGCATGCTGTGAAGGGATGTTGAGCAGCAGCTGTACATGTTCCAGCAAGCTTAGTACTGAGTGGAGGAATTATTGATGATATTTCAGATGAGCATTTCCCATGGAAATATTTGTAGAATATACATATTGCAGAAACTAAACGTCTGTGCAAAAGTGGGAGGAGAGAGTTGGTACGAGATGGATCAATAATAAGTCTAACTGCTCTCCTCTGTATTGAGCCAAGCTTTTGGAGGGAGGTTTTAGAGGGCCCCCATCCCATATGTGGGAGCAATATTCAATAGCTGGGAAGATTTGCGATTTGCATAATGTTAACAGCTGTTCAGGGATGAAGTAATATCATGAGCGAAAGAAAAATCCTAGTTTTTTTGAAGCTGAGGATGCAACAGTTGTGATGTGTTTATGCCAGGAGAGGTTTGATATGAGGGTAACTCCAAAAAGAGAGATCTCAAACTGTCTGGAAATTTGGGTATCGTCAAAAAAGGATACTGGGAAAAAATGGCTCTTTTTTATGGGAAATAAGACAGAACTGGATTTTATTAGCATTGATATTGATGAGGTTACCTGAACCCCATTGGACGATGGCTAGATCAAAATTGAGGGTGATGGTGGTTGATGTTCTGTAGGTTCAGGCGAGTTGTGTAGGTAAGGTTTATCAAATGAAAGCAAGGAGTGTAATGTGCTGTCATCTGCAAAATTATGTATTGGGTTGGAGGTCAACTGAAGTAGGTAATTGATATATAGCAGGACGAGAGTTGGTAAGAGAACAGAACCTTGTGGAACCACAGTATTAATTGAATGGTGAGAAGATAGGGAGCCATCCACCATCACACACAGTGTGTGTCCAGACACAAAGCTGGCAATCCAACTAAATGATGGTAGTTTGCTCAGTAAACCTATGTGCCGTGACCTGGTCAAAGGCTTTGGAGATATCAAGTACAACCACTCAAGATTCACCAAACTTCTCCATGGCATTTGTCCAGAGATGGGTGACATAAGTGAGCAGATCCTCTGTTGATCGGCAGTGACGGAATACATACTGGTGGTCGTTTATTAGGTGGATGTCTTCAAGGTAGTGTAGGAGTTGGGAATTGATGATTTTTTCCATTACTTTAGACAGGACTGGGGTAAGTGAGATAGGGCAGTAGTTGGATGGCAGTGCCTTATCACCCTTCTTGGGAATGGGTTGAATATAGGCCAATTTTCAGTTTGTGGAATAGATTCCAATGGAGTAAGAGAGTATGTACGTACGTACGTACGTATACATACATATACATATACGTACGTATACATACGTACGTACTCTCTTACTCCATTGGAATCTATCCCACAAACTGAAAATTGGCCTGTACGTATAGGCCAATTTTCAGTTTGTGGGATAGATTCCAATGGAGTAAGAGAGTACGTACGTACTGGACTTTCTCCAATAATCCTCATCTCCCTGAAAACCAGGCGACCAAATCTGTGTATAGTAGTCAATATGTGGCCTGATCAAAGCCTTATACAGGAGAACTATAACCTCTTTCCCTCTGTTGGAATGCTCTTATAATATTAGCAATGTGACCATTAAACTTCAAGTTTCTGTCCACATCACTCCCAGATCTCATCTCCTCTGCCTCCTTCAAAATTTCTCCATTTATTGTATACCCTGCATCCCAAACTTGCCTATCAAATTTCAAGACCTTGCAGTTTTCAACCTTAAACCGATAGCTCCAACCATTTGCCCACTAGCATAGTCTATTCAGATCCTCCTGCAAGATCACAATGTCTGCTCTACTTCTCATATCCCTACCCTACTATGCATCATCAGCAAACTGCTGCATATCTCCAATTAAGCCAGTCCCAATGTCATTAACTTACAACTTAAACATAATGGTTCCAAAACAGATCCCTGCAGCCCCACTAATGACCTTCCTCTTCTGGGATACCACTCCTCCACAACCAACAGATACCTATCTGACAGCCAATCAGCTATCCAACTTACTAGTCTCTTATCTAATCCCATCTTCAGTTCAGCAACCAGCTTGCCATGTGGCTGCATATCAAAGGCATTTGAAAAATTCAAGTACACTACAGTATATGAATCTCCTTTATCAAGTGAGTTTGTCACCTTGTTATGATATATAAGCAAATTGCTGAAACATAACCTTCCCTTAACAAAACCTGTGATGACCGTCATAAAGAATACTGCTATTCTCAACCCAGTTCTGAATCCTAGTCCATCCTAGTCCTCACCAACTTCTCTAGTACCTTAACAATAGTCCCATATAGATTAGTATATAATTTGTAGCCTTAGTTGTCTACCCCCCCCCCACCATTTGTGAAACAGAATAATTTTTCCCACCTTCCATTTGGGATTCATAGTCACAAGAGTCATGTTAAATAGCTGCACCAAACGTGCCATTAATTTTGCAAGGCATTCCATGAAGACAAATGGCAATTTACTGTCAAATCTTACTGCCTTGTTAACATCAAGTTTACCTCATTCACCAGTCCCTCCAACTACACCATACATTCTACACTCCTGGTGCTACCTTCAAGAGGATGAAATACACCGAAACTGATTACTGAATAATTCAACTACATTGCCAAATTAGTACGAATACAGGCAGGTTTCTTGGGGATAAGGAAGCAGTGGAGAGGATTCAGAGGCAAGTGATCAAGCAAAACAAAACAAAAAATCATCTATCGCTGGACAAATGCCATGTAGAAATTTGGCAAATCCCAAGTAGTTGTGATATCTCTAAAGCCTTTGACCAGGTCTGGCACAAAGGCTTACTAAGCAAACTTCCATCATTTGGACTGTCTCAGGACTTCTGAAGATGGTTTGCCAGCTTTCTGTCTGGATACACACTATGTGTGATGGTAGATGGCTCCCTATCCTCTCACCATCCAACTAATGCTGGGATCGCACAAGGTTCAGTTCTCTCACCGACCATCTTCCTTCTGTATATCAATGACCTACTTCAGTTGACCTCCAACCCAATACACAGTTTTGCAGATGACAGCACATTGCACTCCTCCCTCCCTTTCATTTGATAAACCTTACCCTACACAACTCACTTCGACCCACAGAACATCAACCACAACTTCAATTAATTCGGACCTCCAAGTCATCCTCCAATGGGGCTCAGATAACCTCGTCAACTTCAACACTAGTAAAACCCAGCTCTGCCTTATTTCCCACAAAAAAAGACCCATTTTCCCCCAGTATTATTTTTGATAACACTCAAATTCCCAGACAAGATGAGATTTCTCTTCTTGGAATTACCTTAACATCAGGCGTCTCCTGGCATAAACACATCACAACCATTGCATCCTCATCTTCCAAAAAACTAGGATTTCTCTTTCGCTCAAGACATTACTTCACCTCTAAACAGCTGTTAATCTTATACAAATCACAAATCTGCCCAGCTATCGAATACTGTTCTCACATTTGGAGTGGGGCTCCTAAAAGCTCCCTCAAAATGCTTGACTCAATATACAGGAGAGCAATTAGACTGATAAATGATCCATCTCTTACCAACTCACTTCCCCACTTTCACATAGATGTTTAGTCTCTGCAATTTGTATATTCTATAAATATTTCCATGAAAAATGTTCACCTGAAACAGCATCAATAATTCCCTCCATTCTGTATTAAACCCATTGGAACACGTATACAGCTGCCACCCAACATATTTTCACGGTACACCTCGAAACCCACAGACCAAGTTTCTTTTCCTCCTCCTCCATCCCTGCTACTGATGTACTGTGAAACAGTCTTCCCCTGATGTATTTCCCAAGGAATATAATATACGTGCTTTTAAATCGAATCTCAACAAGTTTCTCCTTTCCCAAACCACTATCCATATATGATACTAAAGTACTATAGGTTAACCAGCCAACCTCTTGTATATGGGCAAAACATAAAAAGATTGAAAAATCCCAAAAATGTCTGTTGAATAAAATCTTGTGGTATAAAAAATAATAATAATAATTATAGTTATTTCAATATTTGTGATTCTATGGAAATTTTTACAATATCAAATAAATTCTACAGCATTATCAAACTGTTCCTATAATACTATTTGAGAGGTTTAAATTCATATCAAAACCTTTCAAAAAAAAAAAAATAGTAACAGAAATGGTTGAATGAAACTTATTTTGCTATTATCATCAGACAGCAAGGAACTGTTTGGCAAGGACCACCCATTCATCATGGATGATCTTTAAAGTGCAGACATTAAAAAAAAAAAGAATCATTTTTTATTCTGAAACAAAAATAATACCAATAAAAACAATTATTATATTTCATATCAAGACCTAAATGAATTAAGACATTTCCCGTCAGTTTTCATGCCTTTAAACTTTACTGCAATTATAACTGAAGCACTTCTAATAAAGGGTTGGAAATATAAAACAAATTATGTTAAAAAATGTGAAAAAAAAAAATGCAATAAACATTTTTAAACTGCCACATACACAAAACAAATAACACAGCAATATACATAAAACTTAACCAATTACATCTCTAGGGTGATTCACACGAATAGGCAGCTTTGGAGGGTTGTAATTTGGTTCTATGATTTATTCAGTAAACTGAAGTTCAAACCATGAAGTTCACAACATTACCTGAAAAGTTGCCTTCTTCAAATGAAAACACTGGTTTAGGAATGGTTCTTCCTCTCACAGTTATTTCACTTGACCTTCGAAATGCTTCAACTTCCATCTATAATCAACAGGAATAAAATAGAACTATTTTACCATCAGGAAAAGAAAGAGATTTGGAAAAGCAAAATCAACAAATCGAAATTGCTGCTCATGCCAATTAAATGTTCAACGTGCTAATGTGTTTTACTTAAAACCTACCATAGTTCTTCTTGTAATATTTGGATGTTCCCTATAGAAATCTTTTTGAAATGGCATAAGTCTGGTCAAGTCCCATCGTGGTTTACGTAGCCTATCACCTGGTTGTTTTCCTTTAAAATTCTTTTTTGAACCACCAGCTCCTCCTGCTCGATTCATTTCTCTGAACCCACCAGATGCACCTCCACGATCATTACCAAAATTTCTGAAATAGATAATACTTAAATAGTAAGTTACACCATTCCTAAAATAGTCTACATCATAAAAAAAAAAAAAATCAATAATGTTAATGAAAGGATAACACAGAAGGTTTTGCTCAGAGTTGTGTGAAATATTTCGGTATTCTATTAAAGATCTCCACTCTTTCTAGTTAACAGATATATAATTTATTCAATATTACCAAGTGAGAGCTTACTGCAACAATATCCATATTAATTACTTGTGGATTATGAAACTGTTAATATATAATGAGAATATTAAATATCTATCATCATTTTATAGCCAAAGAAATGAAACAAAATTTCAGTTTTTACCAGTTTATGAGAATAAACTGGTAAAAACTGGCATAGGAGACACACTTTCACCAGGAGCCTATATATTTGCTTTTATTAGGGCACTGATTAGGTTTTACTAGTCAGCTGTTTCCAAATATTGGTTCTTATCAAAGACCTAGGCAGAAACTGGAGGACAAAAACCCTTTGTTCAATAGTGCAGCACTCAGAGTTATATTGTTCAAAATATCCCTTGCTTACACCCTCCTCATATAAAGAAGATGTGAGCAAGGAAATGAGGAGCAGGTTCTTTGCATGGTGAGTGGTTAGTAAGCAGGATAAAAAGTCTGAGAGTGCAGTGAGTGCAGAAAATGAATGAGTTTAAGGCAATTTGATGATCTTTTGAGAGTGTGGAGTTCCTGCAATGAGTTCTGAAACCATGGAAGTCTGATGTTAATAATAATATAACTTTATCATGTAGTACTATCACAGTATACTATAAAACCCTTCAGGATACATGTTGAGAATTGGATGATGTTGATGACATTGTAGTCAGAACATTAAAATTTGTTGGAAGTAGTCAATAAAGCTAGATATTTGAATTGTTAATGTGGAAAGTTCAGGATCACACTGGTAAGATGATTAAGTCATCACAATGGATAACAGCAGTGTTAAAGTCAACACTAATATGTATGAATATGGAAATTATTCTCCAATTTTACAAGACTGATAAGACAACATCTGGGTTATTGCATGCAGATATGATCACCTGGATTTCAAGGAGATAAGGAGACAGATGAAAAAAGATTGTTAAGTAATAACCTAGATAACTGGACTATAATTGTACATATGAGAAAATATGTAAGGGAATTTGATACCATAAACACAAATGAGATTTTGCAGCTTATAGATGATGGAGATGGGACTCTCAGGATCATCCCTGAAAGCTTGCATAGGATGAGGTCCAGGTTTTTCTCATAGAATGTGGCGAGCGTGTGGAATGGGCTATTAGATATGAGTGCATCCTTTGGTAAATGTGTTTACAGGAAATACGATAGGTATTTAAGTAGGAGTGTTCAAATAAACCATCCATCCTTCCCTCCCTCCCAGAGTCCTTGAATCCCTAAAAAGCATTCATAATGATAATGAGTAGATTACTAGCCAAAGGTAATGCTTACTGTTGTGATGAATCAGAAAACACCATAAAAATATATATGGTGCCCCTTAGCGGGCTATATTAGGTATTCTTGGCTGTTGGGCTGAAGTTCTCAAGATGTACGTCTCCCAAATTTGGGGCAGTATTTGTTGAGGTTTGGCATGTTTCTCAGGGCTGAGGCTGATTCTATGAATAGTCTTTCAAATTTATACTTACCGCAGTGTATTACTGTGGCTTTCTTCCACCGTATTCTGTGGTGTGTATCCAGAACATGGTCTGCAAACCCAGAGTGCCTGTACTGGTGAAATCGGATGTAGTCCTTGTGTTCCGAAATTGAATTTCGGAACACAAGTTCTTAAATTAAAACAATTTAAGAACTCTTCATCCCTCATGCCATTTTAAATTCTCATCTCTTATCTAAGCCCTGTTTTTCAAAGCTGTACAAGAGAAGAATCAAGCCTACCACAACTGATTTCATTGAAATCTTCCTGTTCTGTTTATACTAAAGCTCAAAAGAGATGAAATCAACTTATCACACAAAAAACTGTGAAAGGACTAAAGCGAGAGAACTTGTATCAACTTGTGAAGAGAAAGAGTGAGAGAGTAAGGAAGGAGAGATTGAAGTGGTGCTTATGATAGAGATATGATAGAGATGTACAAGTTAATAATGGGTTCTTATAAGATTAATGACAAAAGTTTTTCATAAAATGGTGGGAGATTGGGGTCATCATCCCTGGAAACTATATAAGGAGGGTGTGAGCAGGGAAGTGAGAATCAGTTTATTTGCATGTAGAGTTGTGAATGATTAGAATGCATTGACTTAGAGCATAGTATCTGCAAAGATTTTGAATGTGTTTAAGGTGTGGTATGATGAGCTGTGCATATGACAAAAGGGACCTCAAGTCTGACTCCATGAGGTCTTAGGATAATAATCTCAAAATGGCAATCATACTTTCTGGTCTCTTGCAAAGTTATGGGTCTTATGCAATTCTGCTTTAGCTTTAGGACAATGATGTGTTCTATTGCATCATTATCCATCAAAAGCCAGATCTCTTACTTTTCCTCCAATTCTTGTACTGACAATCCAGGTAACTGTGTCCTCCTGCCATTTCACACACACAACATTCAATGGTCCTTTTGATTTTTCTGTCAGAAAAATTCATATCCATTCCTAAGAAAGGCAACAAATTTTAAATTACCGTCCATTTTCTTTCTCTTCAACTCTTTCTAACATTATGGAGAAATCCTTTAAGGATAACTTCTATACTAACTGAAAACATCACATCTAAATAACTGTCTTGTATGGATTGCATCGCCCATCAACAACACGGAATCCCCTAACTTATGTTATTCATCTGTCGATAAATGCCACGGAAAAGTATGAGTATCTCAATTTTCTGATTCTGCAGCACTGGGTTGTCAGAATTCTTTCTTTCATCACACATTATGAATGATGGTGGATGGATCATTATCAAACTTTGCAACCAATACTGGGCTTCACTGCAATGCTATTCAATTCACAGATTTATGACACTCTTATTGTTGAATTCTTAGAGCCCTCAATGACAAACCTTGCACTACAGAAACAAATTTCCAGAATATCTACTTTTATAACTCTAAATTCTGATGACCAAACTTTTCCTTAGAGAGGTTCTAACAAATTTGTTAATTTCACATCTTATTTATTGACAAAAAGAACCCTTTTCTTCTACCAATTAAAACAATGTTGTTAAGCTCAGTAGCCATTTCTAAACTGCAGCCAATACCACCTGCTTTCTCAGAACTTTTCTCAATTTTTAGATGAGATTTTTTTTATGATATTCATGGTATAAATTATAGAAATCAGATGAATGATGTGACCTGTAGCAGTGTCTGCAGCATTTTACCTACCCCCCCTTTACAACCATGTCCTCCACTTTGGTCTAACTATACAAAAACCATGAGGAGAGAGGCTCTGAAACAATAAAAAAAGAAAAACTATATACCAAATTATTCTTCTTTATTCCTTCTACTACTGTTTCTGATAGTCTTCCTGCATATATTTCCTAAAGAGTACAATGTATGGATCTTTTTTCTCATCTACACTACATTGTATTGTACCATAGATTGTACAATACAATCTTTTGTGCATGTACCATAAAAAAACAGTTCAACGTAGATGAATGAAGTAAGATGAAGAGAATTCACATGAAAAGAGTAGACTTTTCCTCCATCTTAGTTTGAATGGGTTGATTTGCAGACTATGCATCTTAGGAGAAAGCCATGTTTTATCAAAATCAGTTGAACAATACAACTAGTAAGGATGCACTTTTCACTTTACTCTGATCAGGCTTAATTCTTTAGACCTAGATTTCAAATTTAAACAACTCATATAAAATATAACTATATTCCAAATTTTATCAAAGCTGATTGAACACATCACCTCCAGAGGAAGTACCCTTAACATCCCCTCACTTGGTGTGATTATGCTAAATTTTTGAAAAATTTGAAAGCATTCATCAACATAATAAACATTAAATTTGATCCAAATTTAATGGTGCCTCTAAAAGAAGAGGGGAAAAAAAATACATTTTTTGCTATTTTCAAAATGTTCTGTTTACCGTATATTCTGGCGTACAAGTCAACCTGGCATATAAGTCGATATTGGAATTTTTTGAGTTTTTATAGTATACTCGTCATATAAGTCGACTCAAAAAATTTCTTTAAAATTAAAATTATGACAGTTTTTAAGTAAAATTTTTATACAGACATCAACCACCAGGATCATAACTGCATTTTTGGTCCTTCCATTCTTTGTTTTAGCAAAAGATATAAAATACCTAGTTGACAAAAGAAATTTTATTTTGTATTGACCAGTTGACCAATAGTGAACTAAAGTGCAATGGTTCCTTTTAAAAGAATGAAATATGACGCGAGTTTTAAGTGCAAAGTGATTAAATTTGCAAAAGAAAATACTGTGTTGCTGCACGTCAGTTCGGAGTAAACTAAAAAGTAGTTCGCGATTAGAGAAAAAATGAAACTTTAATAATGAAAATGCCAAAAAATAAGTGCACATTACGGAAAGGAATTTGTAAGTGGCCTATTCTGGAAAATAATGTTGCAGATTGGGTTCGAGAAAATTGCCAAAATGGACTCATTATAACGAGAAATAATATTCATTTATTTGCTTCGAAGTGGGGCAAAGCAAATAAAAAGGACAGTGAAAACTTCAAAGCTAAAGTGAGTTGGTGTAGCCAGTTTATGGAAAGGAAAAATTTAGTGCTTCGACTAAAAATGAAAATTGCACAGAAGCTGCGGATTTGGATGATAAGTTAAGTTTTCAAAGATTTATAACTGCTAAAAGAAAGCAAAAAAATTATTTATTGTCTCAAATCAGAAATATGTTCAAATCCCATTTAACAGAGAGCACAAAATCTTTAAGAGAGAATAATACCAATATGGCAGTGATTCCACGTTACCTGCACTAGTGCAACCGTTGGATGTTTGTATAAACAAGCCATTTAAAGACAGTTTATGAAAACAGTGGAATGCGTGGATGCAAGAAGGAGAGAAAAGTTACACAAAAGGAGGACAAATGCGACATGCGTCTTTGGTAACTATGTGTGAATGGGTAGTGAAAGCATGGGATGAAATAAAACCAGATACAGTAATAAAATCTTTTAAAAAATGTGCTATATCTAACAAATTAGATGGCTTGGAAGACGATTTTGTTTACAATGATGATGAAATTGATGCTAAATCTGATGGAGAAAACGAATATAATTTATATGATGATATACCGGAAGAAATTACAGAACCAGAGTACAATGAACTTTTCATACATTCAGACAGTGAAAATTAAATTTTAATTATGTAGTTACCTACCTATTTTCTTTTGTAAATAAATAATTATATAACATGTAAATAATTTTTTCTGTAAATAAATTTGATATAAGTTGAAATATTTTTACTTATTTACCCTTTTTGTATATTGCTAATAAATTTAACAGAGTATGATACGTACTAGTTTTTTCTTGGAAAGCAATCAATTTTTGACCCGGTGTATAAGTCGACATAAAAAATTTAGTACTTTTTTTCAATGCTGAAAAGTCGACTTATACGCCGGAATATACGGTAATTATTATTAGATCTCCAGAATGTCAACAACTTATCTAGGAAGGAATAAGGAAATGAGTTTAAGAAAAAGGAATACTTTTTCTTAAACTCATTCACACTAGATGCAATCACTACTTCAACAGGTACACTATTTCACTTACTCATAGTTCTACGAAACCCAGGAGACCAAATCTGGGCACAGTAGTTCAGATGAGGTCGTATCAAGGCTTTGTAAAGAGACAAAACGACTTCCATATCCTTATAATGTCCAATGTTTGTTTCAACATCACAATTAGCTTTATGGGTTATATTTGCAATTTTTGTAATGTGACCTTTTAAGTTCAACTTTTTATCCACCATAACTCCAAGATCTCTAACCTCATCAGTTACCTCAAGCATAATCCCACTAATATAATATGCAGTTACACAACATCAGACCAAAGAGCATAACTTTACATTTACTAACATTGAAGTGACAACCAATTTCATTTGCCCACACTTCCAGCTTATTCCAATCACCTGATAAATGCTATATATCAATAGCATCTCTGATTGCTCTGCCTATCTTTGCATCATCACCAAACAACTGAAGATCTCCTATCAGCCCCTTTCAATATCATTAATGTATATAATAAACAACAGTCCAAAGACAGATTGCCGAGGTATACCACTGATCGTTTTATTTTATTATACTTCGTACTGATAGAGCCGTACTACTCTTACATAATGTCCAAAAGGACTTAAGAAGGCCGATTGGTATCCTATTTGTCATGCATTGATGGTACCACCAGGTCACCAGAAATAAATGAAATAACTTTAACATCACTCTTAACATCAAAGAAATAACTTTAACATTCACTCTTAGATAAACCTAAAGACAAGTCTCTATGGCTAGCGGCACTCCACATGTCGTTCATAGAGACGGTGTCGCTGGTAAAACAAGGAGCTGCCCCAAACTCCTCTGCTATTTGCCTGACAAGGTCAGCATTTCACTCATAGTACTGAACCTTGCTCTTATGGCAATAGGTAAGTGAGTGCCCAGTACTCACTACCTAACATCAATCATCACCATCTGTCCCCATTACTATATCTGGCTTTTAATGCCAGAAGTTGTTCTATAGTGTGGTTCAACTGTGGTCTCCCAACCTTTGTTATTAAAACGGTTAGCCAATATGGAGACCACAGACACCATGTGTCTGGAAACAGCAATGAGAAATATGAGACAAAAGTCTTGCTGTAACGGCAGCCAGCCCTACAGCTAATGTCTTCACTGCCCTATCGAGCTGTGCAGACCCTAGTGGACAGGGCATTTATTCTAGTCCTCATTAAATCAATGAATTAAATACCACTGGTCACCTTAAATCTGGTGATTCACATCCCCCATATACCACTTTCCAACAGTTGTCCATCAGCCACCCACTTATCCAAGCCAATACGTTATATTCCAATTCCATATTCTCTAGTTTATGCAACAGCCTTTCATGTGGTATCCTATCAACTGCCTTGGCAAAGTTGAACAGTATCAGGGTATGTCCATTCCCTTTATCCAATATAGTTGTAACATGATTATAACATGAGCAAATTTTAAGAGATGACCTCCCTTTAGTAAACTATGTGGTTTGTTACAAAGTGTATCCATCTGTTTCGGTATGAGAGTTTTTATTAACTGCTCTAAAATCTTTACAATTACTCCAGAGATACTGACAGGTCAATAACTAGACATCAATCTGCACTACCCTTGTGTAACGGGATTATAATTCTTTCCATTCCAATGGGATCTTTCTGAGCTGACTCATACGGGTATAGACCAAATTGGTCTGTTCCGGTCTCATTATCCATCCAATATCCTTTTTTGAGGTCTATAGAACTTTCTCTTTCCAATTGGCTTATAATTTAGTATTTGTTCAGGATATCAGGTGTTGACATTTCGGTTTTCATGTTTTATCCATTTTTGTTTATAACTGTTTAGTTTTTCTTCTATTGATTTTGATTTTAGTTCTTTTAAAACGTCTTTGTTCCTTTTTGGTCTAATAATGTGTATTTTAAGGTTCTTCTCATAAATCTCATTACACTTCTTTTTATTCTTTGTTTATTGCCCATATTTCACTGCCATATAATAATGTGGGCACTGCTAAAGTATTGTATATTTTCAAGCGTGTTTCTTTTTGTACTATATTTGAATTGAGTGTTCTATTTATCAGGCATAATAATCTGTAAAAATTTTGAAGTTTTTAATTTGATGTCTTTTTCTCCTTCATATGATATTTCACATCCAAGATAACTGAAAGTATTTATCTCTTTTATTATTAATAACTATTTTACTTCTAACTGGTATATAAACGTATTTTGTCCACAAAATGCCATTGTTTTAGTTTTATCTATGGATATTTTCATTCCAAACTGTTCTACTATAACGTTTAAATTATATATTGCTTTTTGTAAATTGTCTTCCTTATCTGATATTATTACGTGATCTGAAAATAATAGTGTATTTATTTTGTTATTCTGGGAAATTTCTATACCTGGATTGTTTAAGGCAGCGGTTGCCAAAGTGGTCGACATAACATTATTAGGGATTGACAGAAAAATATAAGACATCATTGTACGGGTAATATTTAATTTGGTTAACTTGGATTACCTCCATCCTGAATCACAATGCAATTAAGAGTGAATCGTGGGAACAGTGACATGAATAGGACCTGTAAGATGGAGCAAGGTCAGGAAAATAGTTACGGAAGCCAATCAAGTAGGCCAAAATGACGTATTTACCAATAATGGATGTCGGTGGTTCCCGCCTGGCCGGCGGGAATGACCAATGAGATTGCAACACGCGCGTGGTTACTTAGTTACTTATACTTACACGTATTCGATCCCAGTCTCATTTTTGTGCATCGACATACAAGTGACCATTAATGTTCTAAAATTAATCAACATACATATTATAATTCAATCGTTATTCATTCACGAACTAAACTTCTCTATGTTGAAGAGTTGAGCAGGGCTGGTAGTTTTGTACATCCTATAGAAATATGTGAGTAGGTATATTATTTAGACTTATTACTTTTGCTTACTGACTTCAATTTTAATCGTTTTGTTACAACCCCAGCAACCACAATTTCAGCTTCAGATTCTAAAACGATATGCAGACAATATTCGTTACAATATTTGAAACTTGGGTTTATTGCTTCATTAAGAAACAAAACAAGGCCTATGTGTCTTCTTTGTGAAAAAACTTTTAGTAACGATGCAATGAAACCAGCAAAAATGAAAGATCATCTTCAAAGACTCCATCCCGATAAGAAAGATAAAGATCTTGACTTTTTTAAAGAACTGAAAGAGAAATACACACATCGACCAACTATAAAATCATTTATGAAAGCACCTGTCGAAGCTGACAATAAACAAGGATTAACAGCCTCCTACAATATTTCTTTTAATATAGCAAAAAAAGGAAAACCATATACAATTGCAGAGGACATTGTTATACCCACAATCAAAGAAGTAATTGAAACCATAATGAAAAAAGATTCTGGCCCTGTTTTAAAATGCTTACTTACCATTGAGTGTGAATACTGTGAAAAGATGTATTGGTGAAATGGCTGAAGATGTAGAAAAAACTAGTATCAGAACTCAAAAATAGTAAGTTCTTCATCCAACTTGATGAATCTACATTCGATAGTTCTATTCTTATGACTTATGTAAGATATTATAGTAAAACTAAACATCAACAGAAAAATCAAAAACTATGGCCTTTAAAGGACAAGATCCAACAAGAACTAAAATAGTAATAGATAACAAGATCTTAGAACAGGTGAATTCATTTAACTACCTAGGATGTACGATCACATATGAAAATGAAAAAGATATAAACGTAAAAATTGCAAAATATCAGGTGTAATTAACTCTATATTTAAACCAAACCTAGTTCAAACCAGACTAAAAGTATACAATACATTAGCCCCAACAGTCTTATGTATGGAAGCGAAATCTGGACAATAAAACAAAAAGACAAACAAAGATTAACAACAGCAGAAATGAAGTTTATGAGAAAAACTGCAAAGTATACCCTATTTGATCACAAAAGAAATTAAGAAAGAATTAAACAAAGAACCAGTAATAGAAAAAATTAAAAAATATAAACATAAATGAATGGAACACGTTCAAAGAATGAATACAGAAAGATTACCAAAACAAGCCTTAAAATACAAGCCATTAGGAAAAAGAAAACCAGGACATCCTCTTAAACGATGACTACCAAGGCCGGAACAGGCCAGGCCTAAATCCTTGATATGCATGATGATGACTAAACATCAAATTATCGACGAATTTTTATTTGCATAATATCTTAAAAGTGATGGAACGGGGTTGACAATTTTTCAGCGATTGAAGGAATATTTAAATAAGTATGATATTCCATTTACTAATATAACAGCAGTAGCTATAGATGGCGCACCTGCAATGGTGGGCCGTTATCGAGGTTTTGTTGTCTTTCTGAAAGAAAAGTTCAAAATGTACGTACTATTCACTGTGTGTTGCACTGAAACCATTTGGTGGAAAAAACTCTCAGTGACGAACTGCATGATACTCTAAGAGTGTGTATTAAATCTATTAATCAAATTAGAGCTCATTCTCTTAAATCGCAATTGTTTGCCAAACTTTGTGAAAAAAAGGATGAAGTATCAAACCAATTACTCTTGCATACTGAAGTAAGATGGTTGTCTAAGGTGCAAGTCTACAAAGATTTGTTGAGTTGTTCGACTCAACCCTAGAGTTTCTTACAGATTAGCATCTGTTTTGTTTTTGAGTGATAAACTGAAGAGAAATAAGAATCATATTTTCTACTTGGCAGACTTATTTTCAAAATTTAATGACATACAGACCAGTCTACAAGGTAAAGATGTCACGATTATTCAATCTCGGACGATTCTTTTAGGCTTCCAAGCTAAATTAGCTTTATTTAAATCATCATTGTTATGAAAAGATTTTCAGTACTTTTGGAATCTACGGCAATTAGAAGTAAAAGATGAAGACTTAGAAATATACACAAAACATCTTCAAAATTTGAGCGATTTTAAATTGCACTTTGCAGATTTTGAAAACATACACATTCCAGATTGGGATATCACACCATTTTCTACAGATATTGAAAATATTGAATGTAACTTACAAAATGAACTTATTGAATTGTCAGTTGATCTTGAAGCAAAGACGTTTTTTAAAAATAGGACTTTAAGTTACTTTTGGACGAATATAAATGTTGTAGAAAAATATCCAAAACTTTCTTAAGTGATACTCCCCTTTTTGCTTGCATTTCCAAGCTCATACATGGTTGAAGCTGGTTTCAGCCATATTAATTCCATTTTAACAAAACAAAGAAATAAGCTAGATATAGAATTCCATGGTGATTTAAGGCTGAAACTTACTAATCTTGTCAAGAGTCATGAAGCACACCCTTCACATTGACAATGTTAGTAAATTGTATACTAAGTTAATAAAAGTCTTATTTTAATATACAAGGAAGATTGTATTATTGTTATTTTGTTATCTAAATTAAATTTTATATTTTATATATTATTTATCCCTCCGATCAAATATGTAATGTTAAGGACGTCAAAAACAAAAATGTACCCCTTTGACGTTAAGCAAATATAATAATATATACTATATTATACATACAATAAACAATCTAAAAACTCGCATAAGCATCTTTTTTGCTTGTCCTATTATAATTATGTAATAGTAAAATAGAGGGGGTCGATAAAAAGTCAAGAAACTCTTAAAGGGTTGACGGTCAAAGACGTTTGCCGACCCCTGGTTTAAGGTGTTCCACTGTATTAATATTTCATTATGTAAATATTGAAAAGTGTTGGAGACAGAGGGCATCCCTGTCTTACTCCTTGGTTTATAGATTGTTTTTCAGACATTTTTTCATTTAGTTTTATTTTATTATCTTTGTATATATTCAATATTGTTGCATGTAGTAAAATATGTATATTTATTCTTTGTAATACATAAAACTGCATATATCTTTTTACTTTGTCCAATGCTTTTTCGTAATCTAAAAACAAAAGATGAGTTTCTAAAGTGCATTATCTTCTTTTTTCTATAAGTAGTTTAAGACAGAAAGCTTCATCCATTGTAGAGCATCCTTTTCTAAATCCATTTTAACATTCTAATATTTTTTCAGTGTATATTTTCAGTTTGTAATTAAATATTCTACTATATATTTTGTGGCATGTATTCAATAACTAATACCTCTGAAAGTTTGTTTTTCACTTGGTTAGACTATAATAAATTTAGTTCAATCCTTTATCCAAGTGTGAGCAAACAAGTAGCTTGATCCACCTTTGCTACGAGTTTCCCAGTGTTGTACTACCTTACCCCAGTAAGGTAGTACAACACCATATTCAGTCCTGAAGATATTTTCAGGCACAAACTTTGTTTGCTCACACTTGGATAAAGGATTAAACAAAATTTATTATAAACTAATACCTCTGTAATTAGAGATTTGGTTTTATCCCTTTTTTTAAATATAGGCATTACTATACTTGTATTCCATTCTATTGGTATTTGTCCATTTGTATATATTTTATTTAAAAATTTTAATCTGATGAAATTTTTTTCCAGTAAATTTATACAGTTCAGAGTTTATCCCATCTTTTCTTGCTGATTTGCCTTTTTTTTTTTAAATTTTATTTCAGTTGTCCTTTAATTCCTTCATTGTTATTAAATAATTTAAAGCATAAGTTTCTGGCGTAATTTTTTTTTATGCCAGTATTATCTGTCCAAAAATCTGTAAAGTAATCCTAGAATTCTTTTATATCTATTTCACAATTTATATTTGCAGTTTCTTTTATATCTACATTCGTGTGTTTTAGTTAAGCACTGGGTCTTATTTTGTCATTTTCTAGATATGATAAAAAATTTTCTCAGCTTTCTCTGTGTCTCTTTAGGTTATTGCTCGTCTTTTCTTATATTCAATTTTTGGTACTTCACCATCTTTTAAAAGCTAGCTTTTTATTTTCAATTACTGTTTTTATTTCATTGTCCCATATATGTGATTTTTTATTTTTATGATTTTTTGTGTGTTCCTAGACTTTCATGTGCTGCTGATGCAATAATCTCTTTTATATTATTCCATTCTTTCTCAAAGTCTTCATTTTCTTGTATTTTTTCTAAGTAGTTATTAATCCTCTGTTGGTATAAATTTCTTATACCTGAATCATTTAGTAGTCTTACTTTGTAATTAGATTTTGTTTCTCTAGTTTGTTTATTTTTTTGTAACCAGTTAGGTGGAAACCTTAGTTTTGCCTGCACTAAATAGTGATCTGTGTCAGTTTCTAGTGCTCTTCTGACTTTAACATCTAAGAAGAAGTATGCTGCTTCTCATTTGCAATATTATTATTGATTTTATATTATATTATTGATTTTTGTCCTCTTGCACACCATGTATATTTTTATGTTTGTAAAATGTATTCATTATTTTTAAATTATTATATAATCAATAAGTCTCTATCCATTTTTGTTCACTGTTGGTTCTCCAAATATTTGTATTTTATTGTTAATTTTTTTTCCTATTCTGGCATTAAGATCTCCGGCTGTTTTATTTAATTTTTCATATATTCCTTGTAACTCTTTGTAAAAGTAATCATTTTCTTCTCCTTTTCTTTCTTCAGGGGTATACTCAGCCAACTGTTAAATTTTCTTTATTTAATTTTAATTGCACTTCTAATATTCTTTCATTCCAGTATGTATAATGAGGAATGAAAGAATATTAGCTGACTCAAATTATACAAACATGTCAACAGTGTAGACAATTTGGTTAAACACTGCTTTAGCACACATACTGATATCACATCTGTCCCACTTGATGAATTCTTGACCAGTTTGTACAACAGCTCTATAACCTCCTCCTCAACCAGGTTATGAGATCTTGGTGAAGCAAGCACTCATTATTTGAACTACCTCATCTCTGATACTAGAGTACTATCTACATTCAATAAAGTTATTCTTCCACATTTATTCTTTTTTTACTTGCAGTATAACAATAAAATTCTTCTGAGTTGCCTTTGGCCTGTGCAGTGAATTTGTTTTCATACTCCAACTTAGCTTTCTGTATAATACTCTTAACTTTTCTGGCCTGAGATTTATATATTTCATAACTCCTTTCACTCTTATTCTCACGATATTCCTTCCACATAATCTTTATAGATCTCTTGTTTAATGAGATTGCACATCCATTTCACTTCCATTCTATTCGTTCTTTAACATTCTTGCTGGCAAAGGTTGGTTGATTGGTAGAGCCTCTGCTACTAATGGCTCAATTAAGTAAGTTTGAGCGCGGTTAGTAGTTGGAAGGGGACCAATCGTTCGATGCTGTTGGCACACTCTCCCTTGATGAGTCTTTGGACTCCCTAGAGGTGTCAAATAATAATAATAATTAAACACCTTTACAAAGCTTCCCAAAGTTGTTGAATTGAAGGATAATCTGCTTTTCAAAGCAGATTATCCTTCAATTCAACAACTAAATCAAACTGATACTAAACCAAAGACAGTATTCTCTTGAGTTTGTTATAATTTCCAGATTTGTAGTTCAGCATATAACATGTCCTGATTGGAACATCCATATAATCAACTACTTCCCAGATCAGTACAGCATGATCACTGTCACTAAATGCTAGCAAAATAGTCAAATCCTTAGCTGAGTGTAATTGAATATATATTTAAACGTGTGGACAGACTTATGTGTTCGTCGAACATGTTGTTTATTATTTTAACGGTATAATAGAACACGGAAACTAAGTAAATAATTAATTTATTAACTTGATGCTGATATTTCGCTGGTATTATAACCAGCATCTTCAGAGCACAAAAACACTGTTTGTCACAATACGCGAGACTTAAACAACATGGTGTACTTAAACAAAATTGTAGCAGCAACACAAAGACTAAAGTCCTGATTTTGGCGCCCTCTATCTAAATAAAAAAAATAAAAAAAAAAAAAAAAAACTATCATATATTACTAGAGTCCTGAAAAATGCTAGTTTTTTCTTAATATGACTATCTCCCAGATCTTCGGCAAGTTAATACAGCCATATTTGTTGAGATTTGGAGTGTGTTTTAGGGCTTCTGTCGCCTCTAAGAACAATCTCTCTGATTTATATGGGTTTCTGTGTAGTACTTTTGTGTTTTTCCAGTTGATCCTGTGTGCAGGGGTATCCAGAGCATGGTCTGCTAGGCCCGACTTCCCATAATGATAATTCCGGACGTATCGTTTATGTTCGCTGATGCGGATATTCACAGTTCTTCCTGTTTGACCGTAGTAGGCTTGATTGCATGAGCAGGGTACTTGGTAGACTCCTGGATGTGATAAAGGAGGAATGCTGTCCTTGGGTGAGCGGATGAGGGTGGCTAATTTGCTACATGGTCTGAATGTAGTGCGTAGTTTATGTTTATTGAGAATTCTTGAGATCTTTTCGGATGTGCCTTTAATGTAAGGGATGGTGACTGTTTTGTTGTAGTTCTCTGTGGTGGATGGTGGGAGGGGTTTCTTAGGAGTGTTTAGTATTTTGTTTATTTTATGTGGATTGTAGCCGTTGGCCAAGAAGGTGTGGCGTGAGTCAGTTCAGCAGTAAGAGCCTTGTCATTGGAACAGATTGCTCTCGCTCTATGGGTTAGCGTTTTTAATATGCCATATTGTTGAGAAGGATGATGGTGTGATTGTTTGTGTAAGTATCTGCCTGTATGTGTGGGTTTTCTAAAAACTGAAAATGATAAGGAACCATCTGAGAGACGTGTGATGAGTGTATCCAGGAAGGGCAGACAGTTGTTGGCTTCCAGTTCCATAGTAAAGTGGATTTTTAAAGTGGATAGAGAGTGCCAAAATCAGGACTTTAGTCTTTGTGTTACTGCTACAATTTTGTTGAAGTACACCATGTTGTTTAAGTCTCGCGTATTGTGACAAACAGTGTTTTTGTGCTCTGAAGATGCTGGTTATAATACCAGCGAAATATCAGCATCAAGTTAATAAATTAATTATTTACTTAGTTTCTGTGTTCTATTATACCGTTAAAATAATAAACAACATGAATATATATTGCTTCCAATTGAGCAGTCTATATCCTGATGAATGAATCAGTCATATATAATCAGTTGCATGAAGAGCACAAGTTGCAGACAAGGAAAGTAACTGATTTGGTAAAGATAGCAAGATGCAATCCAGTTATATGATGTTAATGGATGGAAATAGGAGATTGGCAACTGCTACATGGGGCAGTCAAGCTATTCATAAGAGTATTTCATCCTCATTAACATGACATCGAGAGTAGCTCAACTGTAATAGAAACAGGGGAAAATGAGCTGCTGGTGAACAAGCAACAGATATAGAGAATTACATAAATGATGCCAATAAGGCACTAAGACTGGATGATATATCGCTGTGTATCTTAATGTTCTGGGGAGTTAATGGGACCCTTAGCATACCTGTTTAAGAAGGCTTGCAATAAGTACCAAAAGAGTTTAATAAGGGTAAAATTGTTCCACTTCACAATAAGGCTACAAATTATAGGTCAATCTGTATATCTAGAGTTGTGGTTAAGATGTTAAACAGTCTAATGAGTGCTAAGACACAGAACTGGATTGGGAAGTATTCTATTCTCTGTGATGGTCAGCATGGAGTCTGTTAAAAAGAGGTTTTTAATGATTTACTTATTATCCTAACAGAAAGTGCCAAATGTCCGGGGCAAGGGGAATGCATATATTTAGAGAGATAGTGGTGTTAATATTTAGAGAGATTTTTATATAGTGACGTTTATATAATATTAATCCTACCGGCTGCGCCATTGTTTAAATATAGGATTTTTATTTATTAAATAGATTAAATATTTAATCTCTTTTTTTCTAACAATTATTTTTTTTTATTTCCGAGTGTACATTTATTGCACAAGGGTTCACTCCGATTGGTGCAATGACATCTTTTTTACTATTTCTTTCAGAATCCAAATAATCACTGACTCAAGACCAAAATAAACATATTTAATTAAACAAAAACAATATATATACACTTCAAACAAAACTATAACTAACTACAGAATTAATTGGATCCAAGGCCTTTTTTAAAAATAAACTTACACATAAGACTAGACTAAATACTTTGTTTTCACAATGAAAAAATGTTCATATTCAGTTTCTCTCTCTGTCAAAGCCCTTTTCTGAAGATATATGACTTTATTCTTCATTTTTTCAGGATCCTTTCTCATCACTTATGTAGCACACATTAATTCTTCCTAACTTAATTCTGTCTCTTTTTAGTAGAAATAATAGTTAGATCCGGCATCCTTAATACAGATGAAACTTCCTAATCAGTTTTCTTGAACATTCCTTTAGAACGTAAATAGCAACTTCTTTTATTCACTAATGCTTATTGACAGTCTTAACTCTTCCACTTTAAAAAAACTTACAGTTCTATGATTCCCTTTTCGGAATCTACTATAAATCTTCCGATTAGTGTTTCCTCAAATATTCCTTTTAAAATAATCTATAGCAATATTTTCTTTCATTTTTCAATACTTATTCCACTTTGAAACTTCATAGTTCCACGATTCCTTTTTTGGAATATGCTATTAATTTTCCTCTGACTGTCACATAAAAAAACTCAAATTCCTCCAAATCTAAATATCTGCCGGTCTGTGTTCTAATTTCCTTCCGAACGCTCTCTTGTTTACTCTTCTCGTTACTCAGATACCGAACGCTTTCTGTCAGCTGTCAATCACACATCAAACTTCTCGGCAAGCATGTGCACTCTTTAAAAATGGCAAGCGAGAAACTAGGTATAATGGCTGATCACGTCTCCATTAGTGACAAGAGAATGTCTTCATAAAACGCAACTTAATATTTTAAACTGCTATAAAAATTTTTAAAGTAATACAACTATTCAAATCCGATAAGTATATAAACTTTTTAACTGCTTTACGTATCACTTTTGACAAAACAATTTCAATAACGGGCACATCGCAAGTGCCGACAATGCTGTTATGAAACTAAAACTAATAAACATACTACATAAATAATATGCAAAAATATTCAGAATTTTAAATTATAATTATTTTTTGCATCAGTTTCATCTTTCTCTGAAAAAAAAAAAAATTTTTTTTAATTACTTAACCTATATTTAACAAATCTTTAATGCTTATTCCTATATCTAAAATAATAACATGATTCCTGTTGATCATTATTTACGCTCTCGGAATCACTAGTTTCAGAATCATCTGATGCTAGAGACAATTCAGAATTTACATCTTCCAATTTACTATACTTACAAATCTCATTTCTATACTTTTCAAATATTATATTTAAACTATTTGAATTATGCCCTAAATCTACAGAATCATCACTATCAGAATCAAATTCTACAGGTTTCTGAGATTCATTGTCCTTACTAACTATATTAGAGGTATTTTCACATTCCTCTGATTTATTTAACTCTAAGTTAACTAACCTATGATATTCTGCTATAATTTCATCATTGTTAGAGTCAGTTTGATTATCATCACTCTTACATTGTACATTATCTGAATTATGTGTCTTGGGATTCCTAAAATTTCCTGCATTAGGTTTTGTTTTACCCAAATTACATTTTCTCCTTTGCTGCATATTTGAAATATGAGCTTTAAAACAACTCCCTTTCCTACAATTTGATTGTGAACAAGATGCACAATTAGTACTAGGAAAACAACGCTCATCTTTCAATATTCTATTCATATTGTCTCCTAATATAACTAAATTTCTACTCCCTAAAAAGTACCTTTTTAACCTATCAGAATGTACATTTATAATTTTACTAGGATTTTTGACATCTTGAATCCTAAAATTCACAGGAGAAAATTTTTCTAGAATTCTATATGGACCTAAAGCTTTACTTCCTAATTTTCCAACCCTTTTTATACTAGATTTATCATCTAACAATACTAAATCTCCTTGTGAAAATGACATACTTTCTAAAACGATTTATATACTGCCTAGTTTTCTGAGAACTAGGCAGTATATAAATCGTTTTAGAAAGTATAAATTATTTCACCTACTATACAGATTAGTAGGTGAAATAACTTACTTATTTCACCTACTAATCTGTGAGTAGTGGAAAACTTATCTACTACTGTTTCAAGATACTCATTTATGTCATTGTATCTTGTATTAAGAATGACTGAAACAAGTTCATTTGGAAAGATTGGATCAAAGCCATATAAAGCAAAAGATGGTATTTCCTTGATAGCAGAATGAAAAGCAGATCTACATGCAAATAATGCTTGAGAAAGATATGTGTCCCAATCATTCATTTTAGTGTTTGCCAGATTGGAAAGCATTTGCTTTATATTTTTATTTAGCATTTCACACATACCATTACACTGTGGGTGGTAAGGTGTAGTAAAAATCTTCCTAACGTTGAGTAATTTACATAGCTGTAACAACAGTTCAGATGTGAAATTTGCTCCTTGATCTGAAAGTAAGGTCTGAGGAGTTCCATATCTACAAATTATGATATTCAAGAACTTTCTTGCAATAGTTTTTGCAATTCGATCCTTCATCGACAGTGCTTCAGGAAATCTAATTAGCATATCTATGGCTACTAGAATGTACCTATTGCCTTTTTTAGTAATTGTCAGTAGACCTACTACATCAATAGCAACAGCCTGAAAAGGTCTAGTTGGAATTGGAAATGGTTGTAATGGAGCTTTTCCTCTAAAAGGGGATCTTATTTGGCACTTATGGCATGATATGACATATGTTACTCTTCATACCTTTCCAGATATAACGATCCTTTATTCTTTCCCAAGTTCTAGAAAATCCTTGGTGTCCTGCCAAGTCTGAATCATGGAAAGTGTACATAATCCAAGGAATCATTTTAGTTGGTGCCAATATTTTCACTTTCAACCTTCCATCTGTCCAGATGAGAGTAACCCATCTTTATATTATCTAAATATAAGTTTTCCAGGTTTAAAAATGTACCCAGTTGAGTTTCAACCTTCAATACTGCTTCATAAATAGTTTTAAGTATGGGATCATCTTTCTGAGCTTGGACAATCTCACTCTTTTCCCAAATTTGTGAACTAGGTTCCTTATTCTTTAGAGTCTCAATATTAAACACTTGATCATTATCATCAGGGTGTTTAAAATCTTCAGGAGATTGCTCTAATTTTCCATTATCACCTGATGTCCTGTCCAAACGGCATTCTAGTCCACATAAGACACTGTATTATCACCAAAATTGCATGCAAAACCATGACGTTTCAGAAAATCAATTCCAAATATTACTTGTACATTTGGATTAGATGATTCTGGAAGAACTATTAATGGATGACAAACTTTCAGTGAAAAACAAGTAATTGAGATAAAAGCATCTATTTGCTTATTAGCAAAATAAATATATTTAATAAAACAAAAATATATATACACTTCAAACAACTTTCACAAAACTATAACTAACTACAGAATTAAATGGATCCAAGGCCTTTTTTAAAAATAAACTTACACTTAAGACTAGACTAAATACTTTGTTTTCATAATGACAAAATGTTCATATTCAGTTTCTCTCTCTGTCAAAGCCCTTTTCTAAAGATATATGACTTTATTCTTCATTTTTTCAGGATCCTTTCTCATCACTTATGTAGCATACATTAATTCTTCCTAACTTAATTCTGTCTCTTTTTAGTAGAAATAATAGTTAGATCCAGCGTCCTTAATACAGATGAAACTTCCTGATCAGTGACAAATGTCCGGGACAAGGGGAATGCATATGCAGTGGTATACCTAGATTTTGCAAAGGCTTTTGAAAGGTTACCATACAATTTGTTCTAAAATCAGAATACTAGGGTTATGCAGATGATGCAAAATTGGAGAGAACAATGAGGAGTCAGATGTTTCGGCCTTAAAGGAACATTTCAATAGACTGCATGAATGGAACCACCAGTTCAACAATGCAAAGTTTAGAGTCCTAAAATTCGTTAGTCAAAGTCAGGATGTAAAGAATACTCATCATCAAATTCCTGCCATGTACCTCAAGGGGTGTACAGGATATGATAATACTACATGAAAAATTTACATCATCACTAACTTCCTATCTACAATTTTCCTCCAAATCATTCTGTTACTTGTCAAGACTCCAACATTATCAGATCTTATATTTCTATAGTCTAAGGCACTTTGTACCATATCAATCCATCTATATCTTGGTCTTTCTCTGGGTCGTTTTCCTGCCAACTTGGCAGAGAACACTTGTTTTGCTAATCTTTCCTTGCCTATTCTGTTTAAGTGATCAATACCACCTGAGATTAGCTCATCTAATGCATTCCTGAATGCTGACAATGTCAAGTTCTTTCCTAATATCCTCATTTTTAATATGATATTGCCATTGATGCCATCTGTTCATGCCTCTATCTTTCTCAGGACTCTCATATCTGCGGTCTCTAGTCTTTGGTCAAGTGTTTTACTTCTGACCCAGCTCTCAGATTCATAAGTTAAAACTGGTTTGAACACTGTCTTGTATACAAGCTAACTTCGTGTTCCGACTAATTTCTCTCTTATTCCATATGAATTTATTCATTTGACTTCCTACTATACCAGCTTTGTTGATTCTGTTGTCTATTTCTATATTTAATTTACCATCTTCACTAAAAATCATGCTTAAGAAGCTGAAATGTTTTACTTGCTCCACAGGTTCTCCATTCTCAACACAGTTGACATTTTCAATGATTCTGCCTATTTTCATTGTCTTTGTCTTTTTATTGCTAACCTTCATACCATATCTATTACAACACTTATTCGATTTAGTCAGAGAATCTTGAAGACTTGTAGCGGATTTATTTAGAAGTATGACATCGTCTGCATAAAGCAAAGAGCTGACATTACATCTTCCATTTTGATATCAGGTTTAATACCACTTTCCGTCATAATGCGATTTATATAGATAATGAATAACAGAGGGTATAATGTACATCCTTGTCTCACACCAGATTTAACATTCCATCTTCCTGTACTTCCTTCAATTCTAACTGCTGACTTACAACTCAAATAAAGACTAAGTATTGCTTGAAGTAATGCCCCATTGACACCATATAACTGTAGCGTATTGCATAGCTTCTCTCTTGGCACCTTGTCATATGTCTTTTCCAAATTGACAAAACTTAAATTTTTGGTAAATCTGTATTTACCAAAAATACAGATCTTCATTCTATTCCCATGATTTCTCCACTATTCGTCGTAAAATGAAGATCTGATCCTGACAGTCTCTATTTGACCTGAATCCAGCTTGTTCTTCACCAAGCTTTTCTTCCACAATTCTTCTCAACCGTTTCTCAAGTATACTTGCATAAATCTTACCAGGAACACTCAGTATGGATATACCTCTGTAATTCTCACATTCAGTTTTATTTCCCTTTTTATATATGGGTACTATGAGAGCTCTACTCCAATCATCGGGAATTCGTCCCTCTGTCCAGGCCTTCTGAACTATGCAGTGTAGCCACTGTAAGACATTTATACCTCCATACTTGAGCATTTCTGGTCAAATATCATCTACTCCTGCTGCCTTTCCACATTTCAAGCCCTTGATGGCTTTTTCTACTTCAAGTATGGATATATTCCTGACTGCATGCCTGGTCAGTGTTTTTTTTTTTTTTTTTTAATCACTGTGCTGTCATCACTGCTTGTTTCATTTAGCAGTTTTTCAAAGTAATTACTCCATACTTCAAGGATATCTTTTTTTCCCCCGTTTTCATGTCACCTTTATCATCTCTAACTCCTTTTACAGCACTCTTTCCTCCATTCCTAAGCTTCTTCAACAACCTCCAGAATATTTTGCCACCTTCTTAAAGAATACACTTATTATGAAAATTCTGAAGGAGATAGAGGAGATGAGAGATTAACCAGATGAGAGATGAGTCAGATGTTTCGGCCTTACAGGAACATTTGACTAGACTGTATGAGTGGAACTGCCAGTTCAGCATTGCAAAGTTTTAAGTCCTAAAATTTGTTAGTCCAGGACAGGATGTAAAGAATACACTTAATATGAAAATTCTGAAGGAGGTATAATAAATTTAGTTTAATCCTTTATCCCAGTGTGAGCAAACAAAGTTTGCGCCTGAAAGTATCTTCAGGACTGGGGTAAGGTGGTACAACACCAGGGAACTCCTTGCAAAGGTGGAGCAAGCTACTAACACTCCTATCTCAGTATCTCCCATAATGCAAAACATCTCCTTGCGGATATGTCTAATGTTATGCATTAAGGGAAGGGCCACAACCCAGACTAGTTTCGACCTTTATTGAGGTCTCTTCAGTGAGAGCCAGGCCCAAGTGGAGATACCAGGCAGAAGCATTAGCAGGTCATCTCTACCTATAGGAGTTGCCAAATGGTGTGCCACCCTTTTTTTAATAAATTACTCTAGATTTAGAGAAAGATGTTGAAAGTTTATTTTTCACTTGGTTAGAGTATAATAAATTTAGTTTAATCCTTTATCCAAGTGTGAGCAAACAAAGTTTGCGCCTGAAAGTATCTTCAGGACTGGGGTAAGGTGGTACAACACCAGGGAACTCCTTGCAAAGGTGGAGCAACTTGCTCCACCTTTGCGAGGAGTGCCCTGGTGTTGTACATCCAATTATAGCAATGAAGCAGAGGCACTTGACATGATAAAATAAAGTACTTATGGTTCCATTATATAACATCTTGATCAAGCCACACATGAATTACAGTGCACAGACCTGGTTTTCATGGGGATAAGGATATTAAGAAGTCAAGAATGAGGATATTGAGACATGAAGAGTGTGTCGAGAGAGAATTCACTACATCAGTTCTGTCTCTGGAACATGGGATATAAAGACAGATTGAGGGAATGCAATTTGTAGACGCTTATGAATTACAAGCCAATGTGTGAGGGATTGTTACCAGGTAAATATGGAAGAAATTTTTCATATGAGACAGAAGTAAAAGGCTGTTCCCTGGAAACTGTGTAAGCAGGGTATGAACAAGAGAACAAGAATCAGGTTCTTTGCATGGAGAGTGACTAAATGAAATGTATTGTCTCAGAGTGTGGTAAATGCAGATAGACTGAATGAGTTTAAAGCACGATTTGATAACTTCTGTGTATCAAGCACATGCGTCCTACAATGTGACTGTATGAAGGTCTAGTGTCAATAATAAGTGCCATATCAAAATATACTCATTTCAACTTAGAATCAATGTTACAAGGGTCAAACTGCAGCCAGAGCGAGGGGGGGGGGGAGGTCCAGAGAAGATTAACAACCTGAATTCATGATTCAAGTTACTTCATGAGGAGTCCCAGTAATGGAAAAGCTAGTACTTTAGTAACTCATTAAGCACTACTTTGCCACTGCTGTGACTCTTCATATAGTAAAAGATATATACATAAATAAAGTTCAGGTGCATACACATTTTCTCCTACCAAATGTCAAGTAGTAATAATAATATACGACTAATCCCCTTCTGATTACACTTCCACTGTAAGCCTAGAAAACGTAAAAGTAGCAATCTTAACCCTGCAATGCTCCCTGGGGGTGACACGTTACCATGTGACTCCATTTTCTTCTACACATTAGTCGCGGATGTGCACAGCGCTTCCCCCACCCAGCTATACTCTAACCAACAATCGCTCTCCACATCAGTCAATGAGCGAGTGTATTTCATGAAGTATGTGTCATTCTGCAACGCCATTGGGGTGATAGCATACCCCAGTGAGCATTAGTGTATAGCTGGGTGGGGGAAGCGCTGTGCTAGGTAGGCAGAGCGCTTCCCCCGCTGTGCTAAATTTGTGGTAGGCACCACAGCTATTTCTATGAATGCACAGTGACAAGAAAGTTGATGAGGTCTCTAAGCAACCAGAAGTTATACTTTTTTATAACAACACAAAAGGTGGTGTTGACAGTTTCGACCAGATGGCTCACAACTACACAAAAAGCCACAAAACCAGAAGATGGCCTCTGCGCTATTTTTATGGGATGCTGGATCAAGCAGGAATCAACTTGCAGATAATTCTCCAGTCAGCAACTAAGAAAAAGATGATCAGGTGCCAATACTCGAAGAATTTGGGCTTGAATCACACCACATGAAAAGGAGACTGGCTCAGCCACTGTCTAGAGAACTTACAAATATCATAAAGAAAGTTCTGAATATCCAAGGCGATGAAAACACCAATGCTGGTCCTGCTGAGGTTGAGGGACCTCCAGAACCCAAAGTGAAGAAACAAGCTAGATGTCAGCTCTGTCATGAGCCAAGGATCGGAAAACCAAAGTCCGTTGTTCGGTATGTGACATTTTTGTGTGCGTGTGTGTGTGTGTGTGGATCACAAGAAAGACATTTGTGATGAATGTGCTAGAAAGAATTAACGTTCTACATGGTTTATAAACCGATTTTGATGCATTTTAGACATTTATTATATTTATCAACTACAAATCATTCATATGGTAGAAAAATGTTTCATTTTTGCGTAATATATTACTAAAGCAAACATCAATTTTTGACACTTGTATGTTTTGTGTAAATCAGTGCGTCATTTGTATTGCAAGGAGTTTTTTTTTTTTATTCATGTACATTTTAACTGAAACCTAAACACATTTGCACAAGAAAAATTAGGATATATTCTTTTTTTTTATGTTTTCGTTAGAAAGTATGACACTTGGTAAATATCATTAAAAATTTTAAATTACATAATATTGCATTTTATTTTTCCTTTCAAAATATCGTAGTAGGTAAAATCTGTTAATAGCTTGGGCAATCTAAATAACAATAAGAATTTCAATTACCTATAGTGGAGGGGGTAGGGGGGAAGAAATGTCGCGGGGTGACAGCATACTATAGATGAGCAGTGATGATGATGTCTAAAAAAGGGTGGGCAGTCAAGGGTTAATCATGCATAACATCCTGATTCTGATAACTTGAAAAAACGATTCAACCATGCGTTCGATGCACTTATTTCAATTATATACCTCACTTCTTCTTTATAATAAAATGACTAAATTCAGTAACTTCTTTTATTTACAATTATATGGATAAGCGTTTACCACATACAATAGAAATGTTTCAATTAGTTATATTCTCATACTTTCATATTCTCAATCTCATGCAACCCGACACGTCAGATGAAGTAGAACGGCAGTTTCAAAATCCAATGCCAATAAACATGAACAAAAACTTCCGCTGTTGCCTTATATAGGTTAATTAACGAAATACTTACCCTCGCCGATCTGTCCTTTCTCTAAATGCCATTATAAAAATGTTCGAATTAAATTATTAAAATACACGATTATGTTGTACAAATCGCTTACAGCAGTTCTTCTCAAAATGGCGGTTGACACAGGAACTGTTTCGCTATTACTTGTATTAAGCAGAAATATACCGAACTTAGTGCGTTTTACAATTTTCTTGCAAGAAAAAATTACGCTCAAATTTAAACGATCATTTTCAATAAATAAATAAATTTTGTCATAAACAAAAACGTATAATTTGCAAATATTTAAATTCGTCTCATTAGTGACACCTCTGTTCCTTATATTGATACCGCTTTGACTGATGTCATACAAAAACCTTCCGCCACAAAAGAGTGATGACTTCAATTAGATAGGCCAAGATTTATTCTTGCATCCATGTAAATATTAGTATGATTGCATGAATCAAATGAATATATATATATATATATATATATATATATATATATATATATATATATATATATATATATATATATATATATATATATATATATATAAATAAGTTTAATGACTATTACCGAGAGAAAAGATGGCAAGATATATTTAACAATATACTACTAGTTTACTAGTTTCGTTACAAGAACATCATCAGGTATCATACTCAAAGAAGTATATAAAAAACTACAGAGACTTAACATTGTACTAACAGAACAAGTGAAAAACAGTAGCATGTTTGAAAAAATGCAAGTATGAGTTCCATACAAACGAATACTACGCGCTGTCGCGAGTGCGCCAGTACTGAACAGAAGCAACGTGTGCGTCCGAGAGATTGTAACTTAGGCTGTTATTGATATGAGAGGAATCTAGAGAAATTTCTCTTGATTCAACAATCTTTCTTTCCAGTTCATCGTAGCACACATGGATATTAGCAGTTTGAGTCCAGTTTACAATGTGCTGGCGGCCTTCGTCTGAGTTAGCAGAAAAGAGAACGTGGCTAGAGAGAGCGCTAGCTCTAGTCCTGTTATAGGAGATATCTCTACGGTGTTCATCCAAACGTAGAAGGATGGATTTAGCAGTCTGTCCATAATATGGCTTTCCGCAATCACATAAAATCTTGTAGACTCCTGGAAACTGAGTAGGAAGATGTTTCTGTTTATATTGGCAAAGTAATGAACGAAGTTTTGGAAGCGTAGTGTAGCACGTTTTGAAGTTAAATTTCTTGAGAATGTTAGCCAGTTTTGGTGAAAGAGAGCTGATGTAAGGTAAGGAGATGAAGGCTCTTGGGAGAGGGGGATCTTCAGCAGTAGTTGAGTGCCTGGGGGAAAGAAATTTGTCAATCTTCTTTGGAGAGAAGCCATTGTTGATAAACGTTTTTTTAAGAAAACTGAGTTCATTTATAATTTCTGTTTCTTCTGTAAGTAATGATTTGGCTCGGTGGGCTAAAGTGGAAATAATACCACATTTTTGTGGGGGATAATGATGGGAGGAAGCATGAAGGTATCTGTCAGTATGAGTAGGCTTTCTAAAAATTGAGATTTTAATGTTCTCAGCACATCTGGTAAGTTTGAGGTCTAAAAAGGGAAGACAGTCATCCGATTCCAGTTCGAGGGTGAAAGAGATTTTTTCGTGGCATTTGTTTAGGTGGTCTAAAAATAAATAGAGGTTATTGACGCCGTCTTCCCAGATGAGGAAAATATCATCAATATATCTGAACCAGACTTTTGGTTTAAAGTGAAAGGAGTTAATAGCTTTTCCTTCAAATTCGTTGAGAAATATATCCGCAAGAATCGGAGAGAGTGGGCTGCCCATAGCCAGACCTGAGTTTTGTAAGTAGATCTTGTTGTCATATTTGAAGTATCCTGACTTTATGCAATGGGAGAGAAGAGCAAAGAGTTTTTTTGATAATTTATTCTTGAGAAGATCGAGGACTTCTTGAGCAGGAACATTTGTAAAGAGAGAAACAATATCAAAACTGGCCATTAAATCTGATTTTTTAAGTTTGATGTCCTTGATTTTAGAAACAAAATCTGCAGAGTTTTTAATATGTGAAGAAGAAACTCCAGAAAGATTTCTTAGAAAACTCGCTAGAAATTTGGAGAGATTATAAGTGGGAGAGTGTATGCCCTCAACTATAGGTCTGAGTGGGCAGTTATTTTTGTGAATCTTGGCGAGACCATACAGTCGAGGTATCAAGGGATGAAGCGACCGAAGAGAAAGTCGAATGTTTTTTTGTAACTCTAAGGTGGTTTTTAATAAATTATTAAAATTATTATTTTAATATTCCAACCGAGTTAAAATGAATTGTCAAAATATATATATATATATATATATATATATATATATATATTCAAGTAATTCTACATATTCCAATTAAAGTGAAACTGCAAAAGGACCGCACGATGAAAGGAACGCCTTTCATCGTGCGGTCAAGCGCTGTAGAGTGCAAACGCCACTTCTACTGAGCTACACTGGCTGCTAGGGTGTAATAATGATGATGATGATGATGATGGAAGAATTTTTTATAAAGAAAGTCCTCGTCATGAAGAGAATTGAAGTTATTTTCCAAATGAAATTTCATATTCTCTACTGCAATTTTGCCCTTGAGATTTATCCTTATGATTTTATAAAAATATTGTTCTCAAAAATTAGTTTGCAAATTATTGAACTTTATTTTCATATTAGACTTACTTCAAGTGCTTGGTCAAATATAGTATACGATTTGCAGTTTCACTTTAATTGGAATATGTAGAATTACTTGAATATATATATATATATATATATATATATATATATATATATTTTGACAATTCATTTTAACTCGGTTGGAATATTATAAAATAAGTTTAATGACTATTACCGAGAGAAAAGATGGCAAGATATATTTAACAATATACTACTAGTTTACTAGTTTCGTTACAAGAACATCATCAGGTATCATACTCAAAGAAGTATATAAAAAACTACAGAGACTTAACATTGTACTAACAGAACAAGTGAAAAACTCCATATGCTACATATACCAAAACGTATATGTAGCATATGGAAGAGAAATTTTCACATACCTTTTTCTGGGTGTTGGGGCTTTTCTTCTTTATGCGATGTCCGAAAACTATTGAGTGTGTAGATGGGGGGGTCGGCAATTTGGGAGAATTAAATTAGAAAAACCCGGGTTTTTTCCAGTAATATATATATAAACATATATTATATTACTATATTATATAGGGTGGGGGAAAGGTGAAAGGGTTGATTATTTTTATAGGGGGGAAGGGAAAAGGGGGTTAACGGGGGTTCCCCTTCCACCTATATACGATTTGGTAAACTTACATCTACAATGCTCTAAGAATCCGTGAGTAAATAGCCAATGACATTTAAACAGGGGCACTCCTAAACTGAAGCAGGCAAAATAGCCGTAATTATAATAGTTTATTAAGAGGAGTAACATGGGAGTTTTCCCCAGAAATAATATACTTAAAAAAATTATTATATAGAAAAATATATGTATATAATTTTACAACCAACTCTTGATGTTATAGTAAGTGAAATAAGATCATAGCGCTAGAGAGGTAGTATTTGAAAGTACTCTAAGATATATAACAATATCGTACAACATAGTGTTAAATAGGGAAAAGTGCATATCAAAACAGGTGTTTTTAATAATTTTAAGGAGCTTTTTGATTTTAGTTTAAGATTTTATGAATAAGTATACACGTACTGTAATGGCAATTTTTTTATGTGCAAAACATCTTAAAAAATATATTTTGTAAACTGGTTTTAAGTTATCCAACATCAGAATTTTTCTTCAATAGCAGTTTTCAATCTATATTAGATTTATTTATTTTCTAATATTATCTATTTTAGATATATTTTATTTATCAAGTAAGTAATTTTGTTTTAATTTATTAACTTATTTTATAATTAAATCTATCGTATTTAATTCTAGAGTATCACTAGTCGTGAGAGAGATTATTATGGAAAAAAATACCCAAGTGGTCATGAAAAACGAAAGCGAAAACAAGAAAAAGAAGCGGCTGAGAAACGTCAAAGAAATTCACTGTTTAAATTTATAAAGTTATTATTATTATTATTATTATTATTATTATTATTATTCCTGACACCTCCAAGGAGTCTGAAGACTCATCGCGGGAGGACACCTACAACTGTCTCAACCACTACATCGAACCTCTACTACGAATCATCTCCATCAACGCCATCTACCGCCCACCTACCACTAGAACTAGCATTCTATGTCTGTAAATTGCGTGTGTTCGGAAAGGCCGATTTGTCTGTGTGCGGGATGAAAATCCGGAGTTTCCGGGAGAAAAAACCTTGCTACCACCGCATGAGATCGGCTAACTCACCTTCGATTGAAAATCGTCCAGATAAAGATTCCTCCCGTCGCGACGAGAAGAGAACTTAGGCCTATTCCAATCGAAGGGCACAATGCACCGTAGTTCTTCAAATTGCGCTACGGAGGCGTTGAAGTTGAACTCATATTTGTTCAGATATATCAGTTGATAACGGGAGTTCTGAAATAACTACAAACAGTTCTTCGGCTTCAAAATTAATTAATAATGAGAGTTCTGAAATACTCAGAGGAAGCGTAGAACATGACGCGTTTGGTCAAACAATGAGTATTGAAGATCCTAAAACTGAGACACCAGAGGAAGGTGAACTATTTACTGTTGATGATCCAGTAACATGGACCAAAATTTTGAACAATGCAACACTAACACAAATTGTACAACGTGTTCCACCGTCTCCTCCGACTGAAAATGATTTTCCAAAAGATCACAACAAGAGGTGTTTTGTTTTTCCACAGCTCACTGAGTTAGGACAATTGCAAACGGAGAGAAGCAAAACAAAAGATGGCTTGTATATTCAAACTCTTCCAACTCTATTTTTTGTTTTTGTTGCAAATTATTTTCTTCTGATGACAATGTTTTATCTAATAATGGCTTTTCTGACTGGCGACATGTAAGTGAAAGATTAAAGTCGCACGAACGAAATCCAGTGCACATGAAATGCACGTATTCATGGACACAAATGGACTCTAATCTAAAAAAGTGCAAGACAATTCATCAGCAAATCAAAATGTCATAAAATTTGAAGCAGAACAGTTAAGAAATGTTTTAAGATGAATAGTAGCAGCAATTCTTTATTTATCCGAACACAATTTAGCTTTCAGAGGTAATTTTGAAACTTTGTACACAGCCCATAATGGTAATTTTTTTTTACTCATAGAATTAATTGCAGAATTTCATCCACTTTTAAAAGATCATTCAATGCGATGTTCGAAAAAAAAAAAAATTATAGGTAAGAAACAAAATTCGTATCTATCACCCATTGTGCAAATAAATTAATTGTTGATATAGGAACCAAAATTCAACAAAATATTGTAAAAATGATACGACAGGCAAAGTACTATTCAATAATTCTCGATTGTATTCCTCATGTTAGTCATCAGGACCAAATTTCAGTAATTTTTTTAGATTTTTACATATATTTGAAGCAGATATTGAAATTCGTGAGATAAAAAAAGATGGATTTTTATTAATTTTTTTACAAAATAAAAGAATTGTATAGGATAGTTGATGGTAAAATTAAATACAGTATTACAAACAAATATAAATAAATTAATAAATATATTTATACAGGGTGTCCAAAAATTCACGCAAGATTTAAATTTAGCCCCATTTGTGCGGTAAAGTGTTGCCAACGAGAAAAAAAAGACAGCGTGACAGCTGACAGTTCAGGGTTATTAAAAATGGAGCGCTACACGAAAGAACAACGCATTTTCATTGTTGGGCATTATTTTAATAATAATGAAGGTTTGGCAGCCACAATTCGCAATTTTCGTACAAAATATGGTCGGAATTAACCCGGAATAGTGATTTAACTTCATCAACTGTGAAAAGATTAATTAAAAAATTCAAGGAAACTGGATCAATTAGTGATCTTATACACTCTGGCCGTCCGTCAACAAGTCGTTCAACAGAAAACATCAAGGCAGTTCGTGAGCGTTTTGCAGAGAGTCCAGGAACATCAATTCGGCACTGTGGTCTTGAATTGGTATTTTCGAGGAGCTCTCTACAGCGTATTCTCACGAAAGATTTGCATCTTTATGCTTACAAAGTTCAATTGATTCAAGAACTGAAGCCTACTGACCACACACAGCGAAGAGAGTTCGTTGAATGGATTATGGAACAACAACAAGTGGATGCCTATTTTTCGAACAAAATCATGTTCAGCGATGAGGCTCATTTTCATCTTGATGGCTTCGTTAATCGACAAAATTGTCGCATTTGGAGATCAGAAAATCCACGAGTGGTCGTTGAGAAACAAATGCATCCACAACGTGTCACTGTTTGGTGCGGATTTTGGACTGGAGGCATCATCGGTCCATTCTTCTTTGAAAATGCGGCTGGTAAGGCAATAACAGTTAATGGTGCTCGCTATCGCGACATGATAATCCAGGCTTTTGTGCCTAAACTGCAAGACATGGATGTGGACGTCATGTGGTTTCAACAAGACGGTGCCACATGCCAGACAGCCCGAGAAACAATTCAATTACTGCCTGAGTCATTTCCTGGTCGTGTAATTTCTCGATTTCGTGATCAGAATTGGCCGCCCAGATCATGTGACTTAACGCCGTTGGACTTTTTTCTTTGGGGTTTTTTGAAGTGTAAGGTTTATACCAACAAGCTCACGACCACCGACGCCCTGAAGGAGGAAACTGAGCGCTGTATCAACGAAATTCAGCCACATTTATGCAAAACGGTCACGGAAAATTTCGACAAAAGAGTGCGTATGTGCCAGCAAAGCCGTGGAGGCCATTTACCCGATATACTATTCCATGCATAATCCTATACTGTATACTTTATGAATCGATACGAATTTGCAATTTTAAATTAAAAACCTGTGTTTTTTATCAAAATTACTTCTTGCGTGAATTTTGGGACACCCTGTATATCAAGAAAAATTGGTGCTGCAGTTCCGCAGTGCCTATGCACAATCCTCCCCTGGGCACAACCACTTCCATATCCTTACATTATTATTATTACGTCATGCCTCCAGGGAGTCCAAAGACTCATCGAGAGACGGCATCTACTCTCTGTCTCAACCACTGAAATCAATCAGCTACAACGAACCGCAACTACAATCACCATCATCTACAGCCCACTACCACAACTCTCTCCGAAAATACTAAATCAAAAGCATCCATGCCCACGGCAGGATTTGAAAACACAGTCCTTTGGCTGGAGAGCAGATACTCTAACCACTCAGCCAACCAAGCCGGCAAGTTTCATGTTGAGTACTTCTTGTCATAGCAGCACTGCGATGTGCAACCCTAGCAATATACCCTCTCAACTTCAGTTTACTGTCAGACATCACTCCCAAATCTCTAATCTCATCCACTTCCTGCAGTACGGCGCCATCTTAGTAAACAGCCTTATATTTCTGCACTCCAAAATGCAACACCTTTCACTTATTCATATTAAAACTACAACCCCACACTTGTCTAAGAAAAAAGTCTATTCAAATCTTCCTGAAGGGAAATGACATCATCAGTGCTTCCTATAATTCTTCCCAACTTATCATCATCAGCAAATAACTGAAAATCCCCTAGTCAGTACACAGGATATATCGTTTACAAACAAGTTAAACAGCAAGGATCCAAGAACAGAACCAGAACCAGAGAGCCAATCTCTGATCCATCTAACCAATACTATCTATTCTTATCCTTGTAGCTTGTACACCAACTTATCATGTGGTAATCTATCAAACGCTTTTGCAAAGTCTAAGAATGCCACTGTGAATGATTCTCCATTTTCTAGCACACACTCGTCACCTTATCATAAAATGCAAGTAAATTACTGCAACAGAAACTACCCTTTATATATCCATGCTGACCATCATAAACAATGCCATGTCCATCAACCCAATTCGGTATCCTATTCCTTATCATTCTCTCAACACCTTGACCACAGTTATGCAGACTGGCCTATAGCAGGAAACTGCTGTGTTAAAACCATATGTCATTCATCCTGAATGAAGAGCCTTTAAAAGGAAACAATCCATTCAGGATTTAACAAGTCAGAAAAATCAGCTGAGAGAAAAAACTTGTACTCGAGCAGAAGAAATAAAGTACTAACTGTAAATAGAAATAGAATTACCTCATTTTAGTAGAATTGGATGGTGCGCTTTTCTCTTCGATGTCTGAATTTGTGCTGGTACTAAAGTGTGAGATGTCAGCATATGCTGTCTTCGCTCCCTCGCTGATAGTTCCGATGGAATAATATCGCGGACGTATACCAGAACCAGCAGAAGAAACAATGATGGCCCGAAACAGATCGAGAATAGACGAGGAAAAAACGCCAGGTGCAGAGCATAGCTTATTCTGGTGACCATAGTGACCCACCACGTGGACGCAAGCTAATTCACACAAAGAAGGACAGTTCAGACGGACCTGGAGATCCTGCCCCCAAAAATGGTAAAGTATAGATTTTGTTGTACGATTACCCAGTCGGTAAAATGGAAAGAACATTGTAGTGTAATAATCGAGTATGAACAGTATTTAAGAACTTTAAGTGATTATTTAGCAGTGGTTAATGTCCATAAGACAAATTGTCTATATAAGACATACTCTGGAATGATTATAGATGATTGTGACTAGTTTAATATGCAAGACTAACACAATAGGTAGAATATTGATTAGAAGTGTATAATGTGTAAATTGTGTGTGTTTAATCTCTAACTTAAAAAAAGGATGTATTGTTCATGCATTAGAGTATTAATCAGTTTGATACAGTTTGATTTAGCATGTCATTGAACTAATTGAAAGTGAGATTGGTCTAAGTAGATTCGAATAAATATGTTTTTTCTTCTATACTTGAGTTTTGCCTGTGATATGAATCAAAACTACCACTCATTAATCTGAACCATAGCGGGGGATTGAAAGAAAGGTATAACATGTTGTTATAGAGGTTACGACTGCAAACCAGAATTTACTTACCCACAGTAAAGCGTTTGATTTATGAGTATAAGCACTAAATTTATTCACCTATGTGCGCTAACAGTCTGGAAAAGTCTCCCTGAATAAGAGTCGCCTTTATTCTAAGAAATTAGAGAATTCGTTTCTTTTAACAAGGAATAACCTTTGACAGTCAGGGTAAGCACGTGAGTAAAATTAGGAATCGGCTAGAGATAAAGAATTTACTTTCCTTATAGAATGAACACGTAAGAAGTGATACAGATAGTAGAGTCGGGGAAATTTAGTAAGTCTTATAGTTATTGTAGAGAGGAAAATTCATAAAGGAAGTAAATTATTATAGGAAAAGAAGAAATATAACACATGCCTGTGGAGTGGTACTATTCTGCCTTCTTTACACTCCATAGGAACCCTACTCACTACCACACTTTCATTAAATAACCACTTAAAGAATATAACCAACTGTGGTGCACATTCCTTAAGCATACGTTGCGAGGGCGGCTCATGCTAAGGCACTGTGGAACTGCAGCACCCCCAATTTTTCTCGATATATATATCTCATCATCCTTTTTTTTTACCCTCTTTTACGTTGCAGTGTCGGGGGTTTATTAATCATCGGACCTCAAACCGTTCACAGGATAAGGTGGTCAGCCTTACGCTCCAGTGCCATGTCTAGTGTTGAGTTCTCAAGGCCAGTTAGCCTGATTTTTGAGATGAAAAACCCCAGGATAAACTGGGGGAAAAACCCTACTGTCCACGCCCAAGACTGGCTAACTTGGCTATGGCTGAGGAAGATCCTTAAGCTCCTCACGTCGTAGACAGGAATCGAACCACGACACTCCTTCCCCAAGCATATGGTTGCGAACCGCACAGCCACTAGGCTAACCGCGCGGACAGATATACATATATATTTATTAATTTATTTATATTTTCTTGTAATATTTAATTTTATCATCAACAATCCTATACAATTCTCTTATTTTGTATAATAAATAATAAAAATCCATTTTGTAGCACTTAGGAGGGGAAGGACGCGAGCAGCACTGTGTTTCCACAGTGTAATATTGCTACTCGTGCAAGCATATACGCATCATAGTGAGATCCGAGTTTTAGCGTTATGCGGCACTGTCCGTCGCGCAGTTCCACTGTTTTTTATATGCAGTTTGCGACAGTAGTAGAGTGTTCGTAGTGCTTATTTTGTTTTTTAAAGAATTTAAAAAAGACGATAATTTATTAGATTCTTTAAAGAATTTAATTGTAATGTCCAAAAATTTTAAATCCATTTCTTTAATTACAATTAAAGGAATGGATTTTATATTTAAGCAATTTTGAATTATACCAAAATGTATAATTTTATCGATAATAAAATTATCGATAAAATATACGATATTTTTTCATGTTTAATTAGCCTGTTTAGCTCAGTGGATGTGGTATTTGCATACCAAGGCGCTTGGTTTTGAGTCTAGTCGGCGACTAGAGGAAACTTTTCTAATCCTTTTTCGACCGTTTCCCGAGTTAGTCGATCTCTGGCACGGACGACCCGGAAACTCGGTTTGTTCGTCCAGTAAACTCAAGAAAATCGACCGTAGACCCCACATTATTTCGGACATTAAATACGCGTGTTAGGGTTATGGACCACGAGATGGCTGCCCCTGTAGATCCTTCTCTCTTCAGTGCGTGCCGCCTAATTAGTGATAGCATTGAGCCAGCTATCTCTGATTAGGTACCAGTGGAGATTGAACTGCCCACTCAGTCACCAAAAAGTTAGATAGGGCTATAAACGGCCTCACCTATTCCCTGTATATACGGGAATAAAAAGGCGTTAGCTGATTTTTTTTTTTTAATTTTTATCATACTTTTGATATTTTATCCAAACATGTATACACTGTGCTTACAGTGTGTATTTATATTTCGAAAGTTGCAGCACCCCAGAATTTCAAGCCACGAGTCGCCACTAATACGTAGTGATATGTCAACCATTCCTACAGCCTTATTTACATTTAACTCAACCAACATCTGCTACACCTCTGTTTCTTTCACTTCCAATTTTCCTAATACTTGCCTCTCTTCTACACATTGTACATTGTACTGTATATTGTACCAGATCATTTATACCAGTATGATATACGCTGATAAAGTGCTCGTTCAATAATTCCACTATATCCTTTGCAGCTGTTAGTCTGCTGCAATGACTATCCACCTATGTTAATCTGCCATAATGTTTCTTCCTCTTGCTTCACATATAACGGAAAAATTCCCTTGAGTTAACATTCGCCCGACCAGCTAATACTGTGGGTCTCATACTGCACGTTGTTTTCTGTAGCATGCTCGTCACCTTTCTAGCATGCACTTTATACTCTTCATGGATCTGATCTCCAGCATGTCTTTCACCTTCTCCATCACATTTTCTTTTCCAGCACACTTGCTTAATTTCACTGTCCATCAATTTCATTCCTACTATATTTACTCTCCTAATCCTTGCTGTGCATACATTGCTTTTGTCAGATAGCGCCTTTTGAATTTCCATGCATTGTCAACATCTTTTCTGCTCAGCTCATTTATCCAATGTACTGATGCTAACTGACCACAGAGCTTCCTATAATCACCTGGTTTATACTTCCATATCCATCCATTTTTGGCAGTAACCATTTCATCACTTCCCAGACAAATACCTCATGATGTTTCTCACCAACTGGCAGTAGTGCCAACACTTCATTAACAACTACATCTTGTCCAGTTATCACAAATCCGAAACATTAACGCATCTCGTTGCATCTATCACATGCTGCTTAAGATACTTATCTCTCAGAAATTCCAAAATCTTGCTCTTTTTGTTCCAATACACTACCTTCTCCTTCCAGGTAAGTTCAACACGCCTCATAGGAGACTAATAGTTTTCTTCAACTTAAAGTATGTCAGTCGATTTCATACAGAGATAGTAGGATTTCTCCTCATGTAAACTCGAGTGTTTCATCAGACAAATGGGCCAGAAGGAAACAATCATTTCAAGGGATAATACACTGCTTCATTGCCTTACTTGCTTCTACCCCAATTCCAGAACGATAACAAAAGGCACAGAAAACACGTAGCTAACAGACAAAAATGCAGTACGGTTCAAGTTATGGTCTCGGACGTCGGATTCAGCTGGGACTGTAACAAAGAATGGTCCACACCACGATATGATTCGGGTACTTAATTAAAGATTCAGCTAAAAAATTATAACGATAATAAATCCCTTCACGGCTTATCTTCAGTGTCTCTAGGAACGATAGTTTAGCACTATCTAATTTTCTAGACTGAGAGCAATCAATAACGCCTTCAGAGATAATAGACCAAGCCTATCACTAATTCTAAACGGCATTCGATGAAGACAGAAAAGTGCGGACATCTCTTGATCCTAGCCCTAACGCAATATGCAGTATTATCGTCTGAAACAGTCTGGATTCTACAGTGGTCGCAGATTTGTCCTTTCCAGTGACCGAATAACGGAAAACGTTCCTCTTGTCAACAACTGGAATCGAACTTATGACGTCTTCTTCAGGTGGCCTAGTACTATAGATGCAAATGACATTTCCAATGAACTGCAGAGGTATTCATCAAATAAGGACTCGTAAAACCAGTTGAAAAAAGGCTCAGAAAAATTTCTCTACTCGCCGACTAGATTTGACACCAAGTCTTCGTTCGTGCGGTCAAGTGCCGTGGTGTGATAACGCCACATCCACTTAGCTACTCGTCTGATACGACGAGTGCATAACGTATCTGCTTTCCAACCAAATGATGTCAAGTTCCAAACTGGCTGAGGGTATTGATGTATGTGATATTCTTTAGCTTTATATATATATATATATTATATATATAGCCTGTGTAACTCAATGGATGTGGCGTTTGTACACCACGGCGCTTGGTTTCACGAAGGAAGACTTGCTTTCGAGTCTAGTTGGCGACTAGAGGAAATTTTTCTAAGCTTTTTTTTGGACCGGTTCCCGAGTTAGTCGATCTCTGGCACGGGCAAGCAGGTTTTTCCTCCTGGAAACTCAGGTTTTTCGTCCCGTAAATTCAAGAAAATCGACCGTAGAACCCACATTATTTCAGACATTAAATATATTGTGTTAGGGATAGGGACCACGAGATGGCGGCACATTTGAGCCGTCTCTCTTCACTGTGTACCGCTTAATTAGTGATAGCCTTGGGCCATCTATTTCTGATTGGTACCAGTGGAGATTGAACTGCCCACTCAGTCTCCAAAAAGTTAGATAGGGCTAAATGGCCTCGCCTACTCCCGTATACGCGAATAAAACGGCATTAGCTGATTTTTATATATATATATATATATATATAAAGTGTGTATACACATGCTATCTACCAATAATTGTCTGGACACTTTAGTAATTTACAATTGATACAAGCAGGCGAATCCTAATATCGGGAGTGTCAACCTTTGATTTGATCATCTCCTGCACCCTTTTAGGGAAGCTTTCCACCAATGTGCAGCAGATATCAGGTGGAATTTGTCTCCATGCCGCCATTAAAGCAACACTGATTTCAGCCGGAGATCAAGGACGAGTTGCTCTGGAACACAATAGCGATTCCAATCCTTCCAACAGCTGTTCGATGTGGTTGAGGCTTAGACTCTGCACATGCCATCTCTTCATACCATTCCATAACAGCTGCAGCTTTGTGGCATGGGGAATTGTCGTCTTTATAAAATAAAAATTCCTCAGTTTAGGCAGCACCTGAATATCCAGAATATGACCAATGACATTTATGACTTTAGGGGTGAAGCAAGATGCTTTTCATATTCCCCGCTATTTGTCGTGGTTACAGTGAGGGTAAAATTTATGAGTAGTTTGCTCGCCATGAATGGGCATGGAGATTATGCATCGCTATAGGAGGTTAATATAGCATTTGGTGTTCTATGTTTGAATATATCCGCAGCTTGCTGATCCGAATCGGTGGGGTGTAGGGACGTGTTTAGGAAGAACTTATATGCTAAGGATTGTAGGAAAGAGAAAATACAGGTAGTATTTGTATCTCTATGAAGTTGATTGTTTCTAACATGCCATGGGGCGTTCAGAATCATTCTCAAGCACTTGTTCTGCACTCGCTGTATTTTGATAATGTTAGCATCAGAGGTATGGCTCCAGGCTGGAGAGGCATAGGTGATTATAGGACGAATCGTCATCTGGTATAGTTGCAATTTGATTCTGCTGCTGAGCTTGCTTTTTATATTAATTAGAGGATAGATCTGAGCGATTGCTTTAGATGCCTGTGCGCACGTAGACTTGATGTGTTGGTTGAACGATAGCTTTTTGTCGAGAATTACACCCAGGTATTTTGTTTTTGACTGCCAGGGTATGGTGTTGCCGAAAACCAAACTGTTCTTTAGGGTGGATGTTTTGGTTATATACTGAGGTTTGGAGTGGTGAGAGGATGACCTTCTCCACAACCTTACCCAGATTGGAGATGAGACTGATTGGACGATAATTTTGCGGTAGGTGTGGGTTCTTGCCTGGTTTATGTATTGGGATTACATCATCCAGTTTCCAAGAGGAAAGAAAATAGTGAAATCTTAAGATTGCATTGATTATACTGGTCAGGTGCACTACAGCATTTCGAGGCAACAGCTTGATCACCCTGTTTGCGATGCCGTCTGATCCAGGCAGGCCGCATTTACCATTACGCGCATGAGGCGCAAGATGGGGGCCTCACTCTCTAAGGGGCCTCATTTTAAAAATTTACTCCTCACAAAGAACAATAAAAAAAACAGCGTAGTTATAGTTGAAAAATAATTTACTTATTTTTAAATATTAAATTCATAATATAGAAACTAGAGTCTGCTGAAAATTTTGTGAGGTTACCCTTTCTTTGCTGGACGTGTATATACGTCCAGCAAACCTTGATAATATTCTGTCCAACTGCTGAAACAACATGGATAAGAAATGTAGTTTGATCATCATGTCCATCATGCTGAAAAGAACACTTAACTACGTTACCTGGATTACGTAGCAGCTACGTTCTGTGGCCTACAGCAAGAAACGCAGTTTGCTCGGTAACCGGAATCTAAGTTATATCAGACTAAATACCTATGAGTTATATTCATTTTGCTGCTTATTTTGATCGTATAATTATAGTTTTTAATGCCAGCATAAAATAAGAAATCCTTTCATACTTTCTTCACTTCATATAGTATCACTTTGGAAGATCAATGTCACTATCATTTTTTTGCTAATTATTTTAATCGCCAATACATTTTAAAATTCTACAAGAACTTGATTGAAGATAATTATTTTTGTCAAACAATTATTTTATAAATTCATGAAAATCCGAATCTAAAAATTAATACAGACTTCATCTGTTCCAAATTAAGTTTCCTATCTTATTCATAATCTTAGTTCGAAGGTGCGTTATAATACGTAAATTTTGAATCATATCATGTAATGCATAATTTTTATAACGTAATCTGTAGGTTTTTGCATTTCAACTTTCTTGGTTTCTCCCTAATAACTCACTACAAATCAAAATAAACGGCAGTTATGAAGTCAACTGTTATGTACATATTATCGGCTAATTTCGATATTATGCAGCAGTTTTGAAGTAGCGATATATTCCCTACAGTTTATCTTTTGAAACATATGCAGGTGCATGCGTCAAAATGAAATTTTATTTTCAAAATTTTCATAACAGAATTAATTCGCCTTTAATGGCTAACTTCCCCCCCCCACACACACACAATACTGCTAGATAACATGTGCGCATGTGCGCACTTTCTTTTTGTTTGAATTCGTTATTTTTCAAAAGTAATTGTACACTGTTGCAGTTTTAAGCAAAAGACAAAGGCGTGGAATCTCTGATAAAATACCATTGGATATAAATTAAAAAGACTCATAATCGGAAACCCCAAATAATGCAGTTTAACACCATTTTTTGTTCATAAAAAAATAATTAAAAAAATAAAAAATAAAAAATCGTTCCTAAAATTGAAATGTGCGACTCATATAATCTTATTTTGCAAGGAAAGGAAGCAAAATGTCATATTTATTTCAATAAATGTTATTTAATAAAAAAAAAATCAGCTAACGCCTATGTAGTTCCCGTATAGGGAGTAGGCGGGGCCGTTTACCCTATGTAACTTTTGGAGACTGAGTGGCCAGTTCAATCTCCACTGGTAGCCAATCAGAGAGATAGCTGGCCCAAGGCTATCACTGCTTCATCGGTACACAGTGAAGAAGGCGGCAAGCTAGTGCCGCCATCTCGTGATCTCTAACCCTGACACAATATATTTAATGTCTGAAATAATGTGGGTTCTACGGTCGATTTTCTTGAGTTTAGGGGCCGAAAAACCCGAGTTTCCGGGAGGAAAAAACCCGCTAGCCCGTGCCAGAGATCGATTAACTCGGGAACCGGCAGAAAAAAGGCTTATAAAAAGTTCCTGTAGTCGGCGACTAGATTTGAACCACCAAATCCTTTTTTCGTGCGGTCAAGCGCTGTAGAGTGCAAACGCCACTTCTACTGAACTACACAGGCTCTAATGTTATTTAAAAAAAAAATAATAATAAATATTTCCAATGCAAACAAACATTTTGATTATTTATTTTAGCACATGTGAAATTCGTTTTTATTTGGGAAGAGACACAATAAGTCAATTGTGCACCAAAAAAAGGGTATCCAAGAAATACAGTGCACATAACTACAATAATCCGTTAACGGCGGGTGGGGGAGGTAATTGCATTTTAACAGATAGAATGCTGATGAAATTTCATCAGCATTCTGACTTTTTATTAGGTTAAAGGGATTTTTGAGTATATTTGAAAACTGATATATTCAACATAACTTAGCCAGTTTTGTTGTAAAATGCTGCATTTGAAGAAATATTAGCGGAATAATAATAAAATAGCAAAATTCATAATGCTTCAGAATAACTTGATAATTTTGATAATACCAAAATAAGATGAGACACATCTGTAGAAACTATTATTATTATTATTATTATTATTATTATTATTATTATTATTATTATTATTATTATTATTATTATTATTATTATTATTATTAGAGTCCTTTTAATTATGAACACTATAGAGGTGTTCTTAATAAATTTGTATTTTTGTGTTTTTAAATAAATAAACTAGTTTCATTTTGTCACCGATGGTTTTCGCTGGACTACCTGGACTTTTTGACTATTTTTCTTATCAATATTGTAAAAACTCGATTGTAGCTTAAATATTCCAAAGCACGTTACATCGATTTTTACTTAGGTCAAGTCCCATAAGAATGTTGTAAAACATAACCTTGTTTGTCTCTGTATATTTTGTATTAGATATTTTTGTAAATAGCCCTTTGGAAATTAACAGTATATATTTCTTTAATAAGAATATGTTAGAGTGTTAAAAATAAAGGCAATGCTTTTCGCAGGAGCTGTATGTAATAGATCTACATGGCAACATTAGAAAGGTTGTTTATAAGATTTTGTGTGTATGAGAAAGGCTTACAAGCTCTGTACGTATACACCTCCAAAGTCAGTCAGAAAGGTTCAAACAGCTTTCAGATGGTCGGCAACTTACAACCAAAAGAAGGCACAGAAGAGAACAAAGAGCGGGCCGAACTTGAAACTTAAGATGAAAGAATCATACCGAGGGGTTACAAACTTCGTGCGAGGTCTCAGAGAAGGCATAATAAAAGGGGACAGAGCCAAGCTTATAGAGCTTCCCGGATCCAGAAGTCGCTATATATATATATATATATATATATATATATATATAGAGAGAGAGAGAGAGAGAGAGAGAGAGAGAGAGAGAGAGAGAGAGAGGGCTTCCCATTTCCAGACATTGCCAGAAAGGAACTTCCTGGTTCCAGTCTTAAGAGAAGGCTTCGAGTTGCAAAAGGAGATGTTCCAATCGCCGGAGAAAAGATTCCAGGCCAGAGAGAATTCCCGGTTGACAGTTGGCGGCAATTCGAGTTAGTGGAGGCGGCAGAAAAAGGAAGCTGTCGTCCAGGAATTTTTGGCGAGCCCAAGCAGAGCTGAAAAGGTGAGACAAATTACCTGAAGCGCCTTCGCTCGGAAGTTTTTCTGTTCGCCATGGGAGAATAACTTTTTGCCGGAGCTGTATATGAGTACCATAGGGCTCAGTTCACAAGCTGCTGTTTTCACAATGAGATATTTCTGAAACCAGATATCCTGAAGGAAGCTCAAGATCTGAGATGAGAGAATTGCCTTAGTACAAGACCTTTGACTGAATGTGCGATACAGAGCGTTTATAAGTTATATACCTTTATACAATTCCTTTTATAATGTATTTATTTGGACAATTAAAATTTAGATTAACAGTAATAATAAGTGTCATTAAGATATACTATTGGCATATTTGATGTTGATATAGTTTGTAAAAGTATCTTATAGAGTTAGCTAACCTCTATGCAAGTATACTAGAAGTTTAATAAGTGGAAATTGTAAACAGAATAAATAAGTTTTTGAGTTAAAGAAGGTTTTGCGATCATTTTGAAACAAGTCCCACAGACAACAGAGGTTTTTTGTGTGCTGCTGCTATTTGTATTAATTATTTGGGTAAGAGCAGTTTCTATATCACATAAATAGAGCATTTGAATTTCAAGTTTATTATTATTAATAAATTAAATTGATTTTTCAGTTCATTTTTTGTGCATCAAGATTCTAGTCATTTTAGGGTAAAATGTCGAGTAAAAAAGTGGAAGCATAGCAAGTTATCGTTACTATTTATTGCCGCTACGTTTTTACTAAAGCTGGAATTATTATGCTTATTACTGCAACTTAAAAAAATCAAAGCTGGAGTTGAATAAATCTTTTGATATATAAATGTTGTAATTCCATAAACATGATGATTTTTGCTATAATTTTATTACAGTAAATTCAAAATTTTTATTTTGAGTGAGAATATCTGAATTTTACAGTTCATGTTAAGATGAGACAAAATTTAAATTTGAAACGGAAAAAGTTAAAAAAAGGGGGAAAAATGAGTGACTAAGTTTCACAATCTAACAATAAAATTACATTACGTGGGAAAGAAAATTTCCCATGTAATATTTTGGAAATTTATTTCCAAAATATTACATGGAAATTAAAGAAAGAACAAAAAGCTATTTCGACATACTAGAGATGTTTGGCATTTTTTTGAAGGAAGATATAGATCAAGACAAGTACAGGACTAGTATTGATAAAATTTTACAAACTTATGGGACTGATATTGATCCAGAAAAATTTACTGATGAAGTTAAGCAATTTTTAATAATGATAATGGAAGAAAATTCTTCAATTAAAAATATGTACAAATTTATAAACGATCGGTTAGGGTTTACTTTTCCGAAAGTAGAAACAATTTTAAAAATATTTTTGACGATGCCTATTTCAAATGCAAGTGCTGTACGTTCATTTTCAGTATTGAAACGAATAAAAATTATGTAAGAAGCAACTTGCACCAAAATAAAACAAGTGACATTGTCGTTATTATGCATTGAATCAGATGTAATAGACTCGATCAATTATGATGACATTATAGATATATTTGCTAAAACCAAAGTCAGAAAAAAAGCGTTTTATTTATTAATGTTTTTATTTAAATTTGAACTAATTTATTTTTAAATTTTTAAAATGCAAATATATGTATACCAATGTTGTATTGTGTTATTAAAATGAGTTATTAATGAAATGTTGACTTTTATTTTCAATGCACTAAAAAAATGCCTATTTTTGAGGGCCTCATAATGATGTCGCGCCTCGGGCCTCCAAAAGTATGAATACGGCCCTGGGTCCAGGAGCCTATTGTTCTTTAATTTTTTAATAATATAATATAATTCAACAAGTGATGTGGGTGGAATATGGTTAGCACTGGTATCTGGGAGACGATACGTTTCTGACCTGTCTGTGGATTTTTTAAAAGTGATTGAAATCTAAGTTATCGGACGGTTTGCACTGCTGCTCTAGATTCTTTACTATAGCTTCTGCCTTATCTACATCTGTGTGAGCTAGCCCCTGGTTAGACATTATGGGGGGAGGGATCTGTTTTTTTTTTATTTCTGATGTTCTCAGTAACCCCCAGATAGAGTGATCAATGAGATAGAGGCTAACTTTTTATCCCAATCTTGGTTTCTATCAGTTTTAAGTCTCTCACTGCCCCGTTCAATCTATTAAGAACTGTTTTGTCCTGAGGTGCGCGAGTGTTACGAAATCTCTTCCTAGCTCTCTTCTTCTCTCTCCAATCAAGTCCATAATACCCTCAGACAGATGACCAGGCTTGGGAACAGGTTTGTGGAAGGCTGCAACCGTTATAGCAGACTTGGTCTATTGGGTGAGGCTAGTCACTGCAGAATCCACATCTTCTTCTGTGCGTATGTTAACGACATGTCCAATTTGATCCCTAAGTGCTTTAGATAATCTGTCCCACGATATGCCAGACTGAGAAGGAGGAGACAGGTATTCTTGTTCTCCCAGTTGTAGTAGAATTGGGTTGTGATCCGATGACAGCTCGTTTAGTGATTTAAGGCTGTACTGATGTTTAATGTCTTGCTGGATAACTATATCCAGGATGTCAGCAGTGCCAAACGTACTGAGATGAGTTGGTTCGGTAGGTCCAGCCACAACAGCATAGGTTGATCCTATGTAGTTGGAAAGGATACGGCCATTTTTATTGGTAGATTTACTGTTTCAGGCAGGATGTTTTGCATTGAAGTCTCCAGTGATGATGACCGGCCCTTTTACTCCAAGGATGGAATCCAGATCTGAGGTCAACAATGTCTTTAATGGAGGGTTGTAAGCAGAAAAAAATTTTAGGTTTCCAATTGAGTTTGTGAGGACATTAATACCTGTGATTTCGAGGTTGGTGGTTGTAGGGTTGGTTATTGAATGATGGTTGGTATTGTTTTTGGGCCACATCAGCATATGTTCTGGATTGATGTTGTAGATTCATTTTCTTAAGAGGCTCAGTTAATGGTGGGTAAGCACCTGTTGTAATGTTCTCACTCTTGGAAAATTAAGGAACTACAATTTCAGGAACTCTCGCACTAGATGACGAAGTAGGTTGATTATTTGGATCGATCCATCTGTTTTTGTGCTAAGGTATACATCCTCTACAATTAGCGGGGTGAGGACCGCCACAATTAGCGCACTTAGCCAGGATGGAATTTGGCTTGGTGCAGGTGTTTGTTGGGGGTGATTATCGCCACATTTTAAGCATCTGCACTGGGCTTTGCATAGCTTCTGGGCATGGCCCAATTTCTGAAATCTGTGGCACTGCCCAGAAGATTATCTCTTTCTCAGCGGTTCTGGGGTGATTTTAAGTCCATAGATTGATTTTAAATTGAATATATCTTTGTAAATATTGTCTACCTCAACCAGAGGCATAGGATCGTATTTGATCTAAACATTCTACTGACCTTTATGGGAGGTAGAGCCTGCATGTTGAGGTCAGTGACTATTTCGTCCGGGTGAATATCCTCGGAAACTCCTCAGAGCACTACTTTCAGATTTTTTTCGGAGGCAAGTGAAAATGTATGATATTGTATTCTTCTTGCGTCCAGTTCGTTTGTAAGATATCTATAATCAGCCACCTTGACGGACTGAATTTTTTTGCCCTCATCAACGTTTTTCGTCGATCTAAAATGAATTTGCAGGTTAGCCATGGTAGTTCTTAATGTTGTCCATCTCTGCTTTTTCCTTAGGATAATCGGTGGCACCTTTTCATTGGGGAAGAAGTGGGGGTCTAAATTGGGAGCTTCTTCATCCATACCAACATCAGTTGTTGGTACAGGCTCGAGAATTTTTTTGCTTCTTACGAGTGTGAATCTCTCCTTGATCAGAAGGATTCGAGTCAGAGACTACTGGATTGAGCTTTCCCTCCATTTGAAGAGAGTCTTCATTTTCCTCACCATCGTCCCCGGGTAAAGAACTTAAGTAGCCCGGCCGTTCTCGTTCAAATTTTTTAAGAAGCATTTTGACGAAAGTAAGTGCTAGCCCTTTGTCAGGTGACTCAGTGATGATGTTTGGATCGATCAAGTTAATAGGCCATTTCAGCTTGAAGTTTATTAATGAGCATGAGAGCCGGCTCTTCATCGAGCAAATCAGTGACGACCTAGACGTCGTCACTTATTTGATCGATGAATGACGACATCTAGGTCAGGCATGTTCATAGTGATTCAATTGAGTATGGGTGCAAGTAGAAATCCCGCAGCCACAGAGGACTACCAGCAAAACCGGGTGTGGACTAAATACGCGAAGCTATAGCTGGTATATTGTATCAAAAGTCAAAATCTTACCTTGTGCTCCACAATCAATCAGTCATTCTTCTTATCGACATGACACTTGATATGCATTATTTTATCACTATGAGATGACACATCAAAAATCCACACTGTACCACTGACCAAGCACTGAGAAGCACGTCTGTACTTATCAAAACCAAAACTAAGAATTCATCACTCCCCTAATCGCAATCTAATAGACTTATTCACACAATATCCAGAATATCAAGGTACAGAGCGCCGTTATGGAACTACAGACAAGGATTAGTGGTCCCACTGCAAATCAGCTGAATACACCCCACAATATTAGTACTTCACCACCAAACTTTACTCTGCATACAACACAGTGTGATAAAAAGCGTTCACCAGGTTACCTCCACACCCACACCCTTCCATCAGACTGGAAACAGGTGAATCTTCATTCAACGTTCCAGAATACTGTTTTCGAATTGTCAATTGTCCAGTTAGAACGCTCTTTGCAGCAGGATAGACTAGCCGATTTGTTCGTTGTTGTGCTGTTTGGCTTATGTCCTCTGTTCTTCCGTGGAAACCCAGTGAATGGAGTTCTTTTGGTGGAGTATTGGTGCTCATCACAGCTGATCTGTGCCCATTGAAGTCTGTTTTTGCATGGCACCCGTTTTAACATCTTTCATTTCCTGTTAATCATTTTCGGCGACCGCCCTGTGTGTTTTCCTGCACTAGTGATGACAGAACATATCCCTTTGTTGAACACCTCGCCAACAATTGATTTTGGATGCTCCAGTTGAGCTACAATGGCACATATGTACATGCCATCAATTTGACAAACCATGATGACACCTCTGTCAAAGTCATTGATTTCACGGTATATTGCCATATCACTTGTACTCAACTGCTACGATAAAATACTATTTTATCGTACTTCCCACTCTTTAGACTGGTCCCTATTCTTTCCCTCATTATTTCTTTTCATCCTGCTCCTTCCTCCCAATGCTATTAGAATATTAGAGGGCTAAGAGTGATTCTAGTAGTAAACCTTTCCCTCAGGTACCTGCCCATCCCCCAGTTAAAAATAGTGAAGACAAATCTGAACTCTACACCGCATCGGTCGTCGGCGGATTACCAAGGACTGCTCTCGATGTTTGGCTTAATGGACATCCGGTGAGAAGTGGGCTACAGGAGTAAGATCACATAACTCGAAAGCAATTACTTGGAAAAAGTGGAGCACGGCTGAAAATCGACAAGTCATGCACTGCTTCTACGGTTCAAACCCTCAGTTAGGGGATTTCTGAAACGAATGTTCCAAGTTTGGCTTGAACGACACCCAAATTCGGAAATTTCATTCGAAAGGTTGATGCACACTGCAGCCTCATTATCAATGGCAAGATATTTGTGAACTTCAGCTTGAAGCAATGAAAGCTCAAGCTGTAAAAGGAGATTGCACTGACCCTGAACTGACGGAGAATATGAATGGAGTGCAACCAATTACCAACGTGCTGAATGCTGAAAATGTCCAAAATATACAAATGGTTGAAAGGAATCTATCAGAGAAGGAACTAGAACTCGACACAAAAATTATCGAGCAAATGAACAAAAAGCTGGAACGAGTTTATACTTCCACTATTGAGGCAAGTACCTCAAGGAAAACACGAAAATTCTGCTACTTCTTTATAGGAGGCCAAAAAAGCGGCAAGGACTATTCCTACTGGAACTATTGGATAAACGAATCAACTTATGTACTCAATGGCCTAGGTAGTAACATCTGAATTAGTCTATAAGATTAATGAACCCAAAAGTAGTAAAGTTCAGAAACTAAAGTGGAATCATCAAGTGGAGAATAAAATTGCTAAAGTTGAAACAGACTTGAGCAATTTGAAAACTTTAAGGAAAAGAAGCTGAAAAACCCGAAAACCCGAAATAACCTCATAAAGAGGTGTAATATTGGAACACAACCTATTGTTGATACATTAGAGGAACTGAAGCAAAAAATAGTTGCATTTGTAGCTAAAATAAGAAAAAGCAATGCGCGCATTGAACAGAACAAGCAAAATTCCATGTTTTGCGCGAATCAGCACCAATTTTACAAGAAAATTGATTGCTGCAGGAATGATAATCTTAAAGAAATATAAATAATAACATTACAGACAAAGAAAATACACATAAATTTTAGCAAAATCTATGGGACAACCCTAAGAGTCACAATAATAAAGTGGATTGAACAAATCTGAAGAAGGAAAAATGGAGGAAGTGAAAATAACATCTGAAATGGTTCAAAAGCAAGCTAAACGGATAAAAAAAATTGGTCAACACCTGGGAAGGATGTATTACATGGCTACTGGTTGAAATAGCTGAGAGGCTTACGCGAAAGACTTGCAATGCAATTTAACGATGTTCTAGAAGGAAAAAGTAAACAAGAGTAGCTCACAGTAGGCAAAACGTTTTCGATCATAAAGGATAAACAAAAAGGTCCAAAGGCAGAAAATCTCCTACCAATAACGTTCCTGTCAACTACTCTTAAGCTACTCACTGGCATACTAGCTGACAAAATATACAGCTATCTTAAAGCAAATTCTCTTTTTCCAATTGAACAGAAAGGTGGCAGCAAAAATTCGAGATGCACAAAAGATCACTTGCTAATTGACAAATGGTTCCGAAAAATTGCAAACGTAGAGAAACCAGCCTTCATATGGCTTGTATAGATTATAAAAAAAAAACTGTTTGTTTCATTGCCTCACAGCTAGATTTTAAAATGTACAGAACTATTTGGTATTAGCTAAAACGTATAAAAATTCATGCAAACCCGTATGAAAATTTGGAAAACAATATTGGTTCTGAATAGAGAGGAAATTGTGGAGATAAACATAAAAAGGAGTATCTTCCAAGGAGATTCATTATCTCCTTTATTGTATATGTTGCCACTGATCCCCTTAACTAGAATTTTAAATAAAACTATTTTCATGGTTACCAAACCGCGCAAAGAAGTGCAATGATATCTCAGGCAGATCAGCAACCATCCAGTTAGAAGAACACAATTCATACATCTGCACTCACGATTATGGTCAATCTGGCCTTGGAGACCATGTTTTGGATACAACCCGCAGGATCTGCTGGAAAAAACCACCATGCTCCACTATAGTAAATTCAAAAAAGAAAGACTGTTTTTTGAATCTGCGTCTGCACTTTGAAATCAACCTAATTTAAACAAATACGGTTGCATAAAACTTCCCAAAATTTGGGAAACATTAATTATCAGAGATCCCTCTTTACATCCTGGGCCACCATAAACGCCCATAGAGGGCTCTTCACCTAGATAGGACTTTAGTTTCACTAACTTGTTTTAGTTATCATTGTACTGTATTTGTGTGTGTTGTTACAAAAAAACGTTTTTTGCAGTCCCTGAAGATGTCTCTGTGACATAGCGAAATATTGGAATCATTCAAATGAGTTTTATTCCTTTCTCAATGCTGATAATATACCATTAAACCTCCAACATGAATTCTTCACAGCACTTAAGTCTTAAAATGCGGTCAGGTTGTTAAGATGTAGAAAGAATTCAAATTAGTATCACTCCACAAGCATGGTTCTTGGACAGACGTTTCCAATTATAGACGGATTTGAATAGTTGCAGTTGTAGGCAAGTCATCGAAGAGGTTGGTTAGGTATATGAGAAGGTGGTCTGAAAAGTTCTGATAAACACCCAGAACAAAATGATATTAAAGCAACTGATATAAACACAAGAAAGAACATACTAGTAGCAGAGATATGAAGGTCAGTTATATTTTTATATTCTTATATCCTCAAATGTTCTTTCTTGTGATTATATCATTTGCTTTAGTATGACGTTTGTTCTAGATGTTTATCAGAACTTTCCAAAATCCCTTGTAGAATAAAGATTGGGTTGATAGTCAAATGGTCAGTATGCATTTGTAAAGGATGCGTCTTGTATCAATATACTTGCATTTTATGATAAGGAAACGCGTGTGTCAGATAAGGGAGAATCGCATACTTCATATTCTTGCACTATGCAAAAGCATGTGATAGATTACCACATGATAAGTTGATGTACAAGCAGAGGATGGGAGCAAATAGTATATTGGTTAGATCGATTGGCACGCTAACGATTCTAGCACGTTATGTAGGATGGAGCAGTGTCTCAAGAAATAACGGTTTCCAGTGATGTACTTCACGGTTCTGTGCTTGAGCGCCTTGTGTTTAACTTGTAAATGATATACTGTATGGGCTGACTGGGGATTTTCAATTGTTTACTATGATGCAAAGTTGGGAGAATTATAAGTAGCTCTGCTAGTATTAATTCCCTTCAGGATGATTTGAATAGCTTTTGGAGGGACAAAGGAGTGGACAGTAGTTTTAATATTAATAAGAGCAAGGTGTTGCCTTTTGGAGTACAGAAATATAAAGCTGTACACTATACTGCGCACCAAATCTAGTTCCACATTCTGCATGTACTGTAGAATGTGGAACTAGATTTGGAAGTGATTGGAGAAGTAGACTGAAGTTTAGAGAGCATGGTGCAAGTGTTTCAAAGACCATCCTCGTAGTGCCGCGATGATAAGAAGTTACACTAACATATAGAGATAAGAAAGTGGTTGTTCTACTGTGCAAAAGACTGGTCAGACAACACTTGGACTATTGTGCACACATTTGGTCACCTGGTTTTCATTGTGATATGGAAACATTGGAGACGGTCAGGAGAAGACCTTGTCTGTGCCACCAAATATCCATTAACTAAGGTCTGGTAACAAAAGGGCTTAGTAAAAGTTACTCTAGTCGTATCTAAGTCATTCTTAAGCTGCTTATCCCAGAGGATGCGAACCTCACTTCCAAGGAGCTACATATGCCTTTATTGATTTAATTATCACTAATTTTACGAGTGTGGTATGGAAAGTTCTGATAAACATATATTCTATATGTTTATCAGAAGTTCTGAAGAATATATATTACCTTTATAACTCTGCTACTAGTATGTTCTTTCTTGTGATTATATCAATTGCATTAATTATTTATCATTTTGTTCTAGGTGTTTATCAGAACTTTCCAGACCACCTTCATATATTTTCTTTGTATGTTATTAGCGCCTCCGTAGCGCAATTGGAAGAACGACGGTACATTGCGCCCTTCGATTGGAATAGGCCTAAGTTCGATTCTCGTCGCGACGGGAGGAATCTTTATCAGGTCGATTTCAATCGATGGTGAGTTAGCCGATCTCATACGGAGGTAGCAGGGTTTTTTCTCCCGGAAACTCGGGTTTTTTCTCCTGGAAACTCGGGTTTTTCATCCCGCATACATACAAATCGGCCCTTCAGAACACACGCAATTTACAGACAAAAATTACTAGTTGTGGTGGTGTTGGAGGTGGGCGGTAGATGGCGTTGATTCGTAGTAGAGGTAAGGTGTAGAGACAGTTGAAGATGTCCTCCCGCGATGAGTCTTCGGACTCCTTGGAGGTATCAGGAATAATAATAATAAAAACTTTTCAGAAATAATACAAATCTTGGTTAAAAATAAAGCACATAAGAAGAAGAAGCAACTAAGTCTATAAAGCGAGTGTGTTATAGATGTTAACTACTTCTGTTGTCATCCTTTTGAATTACTGCTGAAGCAATTAACGTTACTCGTCTATAATTGCTGGGTTCCAGCAAAAACAGGAAATAGCCTATTTCTTGTTTTTGCTGGTTAACTTTATAAAAGTTACTTGGGTCCTAGACGAATTCGCTATTATGTCTTTTCAAGTAATAGTCTAAGAAAATTACTGAATTCTCCTGCTTGGCAATAATGATGGTTTATTGGATTTAAATAATATAAATGAATAAATCTAGTACTTCCTTTTGTTCCCCAACGGGAATAGGCAAGGCTCCTTAGCACTAAAGACCAGCAATGATTTTAATATAATTAAAATATTAATTTAAGGTATCTAGGTAGCTACGCTCATCTCGTGGAACTTAACCCTAACACTGTATATTATTATTATGTAAAATGGGGTGCGTTCTTAGTCGATTTTATGAGTTGTGGGATTAAAAAAAAACTAGAGTTTTCTATTGGAGGAAAATTCTATTTTCTCTTGTCGGAGATCGACGAACTTGGAAGGAGGCGAAGTATGGCACAACAAAAAGTTCTTCGGGTATGTGAAGAGAATCGAACACAGAACACCTTTTCTTAGAATTGCCTGGCACTTTGAATGCAAACGTCATTTCAGAGGACTACACTGGCCTTTTAATGAATTTTTGCTTGTTGTTGTGTATTTTTATTTAAAAAATAGTTATCTATTTCTTCTGGTCATCTATACAAGTAACTTTTTATAAGCGTTTTTTTTTTTCATTCGATTACTGAATGACTTGATTTTGCAGATTTTTTGTAGTTTTGTTATTATTTTTTTCCAGAAATACGAGTTTTCACTCCAAAGTTCAGAAAAATCATCCATAATAAATTGTACGAGTTCAATCGAAAATACTAGATAGGATTAGGAACTTTTAAGTGGTGGACATAACATTGTCTACTACAGTGGTAACTAGGGGGTGCGGTCCGCCCCAGGCGGACTGTTCGAACTTTTTGAAAGTTTGCAGTTAATTCTAAAATACAGTCTGGAGAACTCATTTTCAAATATCGTAATACTACTGCGACTTTTTCTCACAATTTCTGCAAGTGTTGGTAGTTGTGAGAGGAGTTTTCCTAAATAAAATTAAGAATTACATACCTTACTATGAAATATGATTGGCGAAGTCATACCTTACTATGACTTCGCCAATGTCATCGACGATTTTGCTAACAGAAAAGCAAGAAAAATAACATTTTCGAATGTTGAAATTAAAAGTTTTACTTCAAAAATAAGCATAGTGTTTTAATTTATTTCTCTTTACGTCGTTTTGACTTTTTGTAGTATTTTTGGTGTGTACTGAGAGGGGCGGCAACATCTCTAGCTACGCCACTGGTCTACTATATCATCGTGAGCTTTCAGCTCCTCACTCTGTTCAGATATCACACAATCTGGCAATGAGGACATGGAGAAAGAAAGAGCGAGAGATTACAAACGGTTTTCCAAAAAGTTTGGTCCTGTTAGTACTGATTACTCTCCTTGAAAAATGAAAAAAATGTAGATAATATTTTAAATTTTTTATTCTCTGTTTAATTAGGTAATAACATAAAGACATTATCTGCCTTCATAATACAATATATCTGTATTTGCAGGAAAATCGATATATTACTGCTGGCTATGGTTTGATATTTCCGCATGTCACCGCTCTTCACCAATTATAGTTACACATGCTATGGTGTAATATAGATTCGGCAATCTACCCTTGTACGATAAAAATAAAAAATAAATGAGAAAGAAAATAAAAAAAAAAAACGAATAAATATTTAGTGAAGGGTAAGTATTCTTATTCGACATACCGAACCAACCAAAATTTGTAACCTGACTGAAAATATATGTTGTACATCGAGTAGCATATAAAAGTATAAGTTGTTTTATAATTTTCCGTGAGTTTGTGGACTTTTGTAATATATGTATACTTATTTCACATTATAATATAACATAATGTAAATTTCTTATATAATGTATGTACTTGTTAATGGTATAAACATCTCTGTCTTTCCCTGGATGAAACTTTGCCTCCAGGAGAGTTGATATAATAATAATAATAATGCGCTGTCTTTGAGAAATGTCAGCTTTTTCCCAATTCTTTCTGTATTTCTTAATTAAAGAATACTAATTAATGCACTAAGCACTCTTATTACCCAGTGGGATACCATGACATTCCAAATGTGATACCAACACTGTCAGCTATCAGTTGCAGAAATTTTGATTTTCTTAGACAAGTTTTTCTCGCTTGAATCAGAAATGTGACTGTTTTATATGTAGTACGACTAACAAACCAAATAACTTTTGTATATGCTGTATGCTACATTTTAAAAGCAGAGGTAGGCAGTGCGCTGCACGGACGAATAGCAATCGGCAGATCGTATGTTTTAAATGTTTGGTGAAATTCACGTGATGATGTTGACAGTAAAGATATATGATCATCATATATGTTATTATAAATCTATTTAGTACTACGTCTTATTTCTGCATAGCAGTTATCATGGCATTGTATTTGTGCAACTATTCAGTGAAAATGAACAACCGAGTTTATATAAGTGCTATTTGCCAGCTTATCACAGTAATGAGGTCGTAATTGCGTAACGTGCACTTTAAAGCGGTATAAAAGTTTGCAAGAGAAACCACTGTTAAGTTGAATATTTGGACTTCACTCATTTGGTAAGCGTTGACGGTTTTGTATATTTAAGTTATAGTGCGTAGAATAGTATAGAAGTTTTTCATTCAACAGTATCCTCAAACATGCATTCATATTTATTTACGGAATGCATTTTATTTATTGACCGAATACACGAGGAATTGATTATATGAAAAATTTATTTTATCTCATGTTGTTCCACAGTTTGTAATATGAAAAAGAAACAGCTATTCATTCTTCTATTGGGTGACGTAGAATAAATTAAATGTAATAAGTAGGATGGATACCGTGTGAATAGTTTGGGTCACGAGCGACGAGTCCTTGGAGGGGACTTATACTATACTACTACTACCTCTTTTATATATATGTATATCATCGTGCTATGTTCTGTATATAAGGCAATTGGCAATCAGAAATAAGAGTGTGTAATTTTATTTCCTGGTTAAATCTTCCTATTTATAATTTGGCAACATTTTAATAGTTGCATAATAAAATATTATTAGCTGATTTATCATCATCGAATTTCTGACATGTACCCTCAGGGTGTATAGAATATGATAGTAGTATTACATGAAAAATGTACATCATTACTAACTTCCTATCTACAATTTTCCTCCAAATCAATCTGTTACCTATCAAGACTCCAGCATTATCAGATCTTATATTTCTATCCTCCAAGGCATTTTTTAAAGTATCAATCCACCTGCATCTTGGTCTTCATCTGGGTCTTTTTCCTGTCAATCTGGCAGAGAACACTTGCTTTGCTAATCTTTCTTATTGCATTCTGTTTAATTGACCATACCACCTGAGATTAGCTCTGCTAACCAGGGGCAAATTCTTCATGCTTGCAAACTCATTAATTGAAAAAGAAGTAATATTCATTTGTTAATAAATGCATGCATTTATAAGCATACCATTTAGGCTTTTATTTTTGTAGACAGAAGACTTCTTAAACTTACACGGCAATAATTGAGCTTTGTGTTGTGTATCGAAGGCCGAAGCTTGCTCGTCTAGTCCAAGCTACCTTCGCTTGCTCGGTTGTAGGAGCTTCCAGGTCCTCGCGCTGCAGCACTCTGATTTCATGTGCGCGCATAGCGATTTTCCGTTTCCTTCACGTCGTCTTAAACACAAGGCCATACGCAGTCAAAGTAGCTCTAGCCAGAGCTTCAGCCAGCCTTTACAAGTGTGCGTGTTGCTTGGGAAAATTAAGTTACAACCAACTTTTTATGACGATGTTATTGACCAATTCATAAAGAAGAACCATAGGATAGAATTTGTATTCAAATAGCTAAATTGAAAAAGATAGAATATCATTTTTAAAATAAATGTTGTATTTGTATGATTAAATGTACATAAATTTCTAAATAAATAGTTTTAAATGGTCAGTAATTCATTATTCTGCTAATCGGACTTCAATCGCATCACTCGCTCCCTGAATGATAACAAGAGCAAGCGTGAATTTCACGACCAGCATTCGCCCTTGCTGCTAACATATTCCTGGATGCTAACAATATTAAGTTCTTTCCTAATATCCTTGTTTTTAATATGATCTACTGCGCTGTCGCTGATTATTGCCATTGATGCCATCTGTTCACACCCCTAATCTTTCTCAGGACTCTCATATCTGCAGTCAGTGGTCAAGTGGTTTGCTTCTAACTCAGTTCTCAGAGCGATAAGTTAAAATTGGTTTGAAAACTGTCTTGTATACAGCTAATTTAATGTTTTGGCTAATTTCTCTCTTATTCCTTTATAAATTTATTCAGTTGACTTCCTACATTACTAGATTTACTAATTCTGTTGTCTATTTCCATAGTTAATTTACCATCTTCACTAAAAATCTTACCTAAATAGTTGAAATGTTTTACTTGTCCTATAAGTTCTCCATTCACAATGCAGTTGATATTTTTAATGTTTTTCTGCCTGTTTTTCAATTATTCAATTTAGTCAGGGAATCTTGAAGACTTGAGGGGATTTATTTAAAAGCATAACATCATCTGTATAAAGCAAACAACTAAGATTAACATCTCCAATTTTGATATCAGATTTAATACCACTTTCCTTCATAATGTGATCAGTATAGATAGTGAATAACAGAGAGCATAATGCACATCCTTTTCTGACACCGGATTAAACGTTAAACCATCTTCCTGTACTTCCTTCAATGCTAACTGCTGACTTACAACTCAAATAAAGACTAAGTATTGCTTGATATAATGTCCCACTGACACCATATAACTGTAGCATTTTGAATAGCTTCTCTCTTGGCATATGCCTTTTCCAGATCTACAAAACTTAAATCTTTGTTATATTCCCATGATTTCTCAACAATCTGTCATAAAGTGAAAATCTGATCCTGACAGCCTCTGTTTGGCCTGAATCCAGCTAGTTCTTCACCAAGCTTTTCTTCCACAATCCTTCTCAGCTGTTTTTCAAGTTTACATAAATCTTACCAGGAACACTCGGTAGGGAAATACCTCTGTAATTTTTACATTCAGTTTTATTTCCCTTTTTATATATATGGGTACTATGAGAGCTCAACTCCAATCATCTGGAATTCGTCTCTCTGTCCAGGCCTTCTGAACTATGCAGTGCAGCTGCTGTAAGACTTTTATACCTCCATACTTGAGCATTTGATGGAGTGGATGGTGGGGATAGTATGCATAAGCAAATAGAAGAAATGAGTGGAAGGAGGGTAATTATTATGGGTGATTTCAATTATGGTAACATTGACTGGAAAGAGGAGAGGGCAAATGGGAGGAAGGAATTGGATTTTATGCAGTTATTAAGGGACAACTATCTACGGCAACATGTATTGGAAAATACCAGGGGGCAGAGAGTGCTGGACCTAGTAATTGCAACTGAGAATGTAGCTGTAACGAACATGACCATGTTGCCACCAATTGGTGAGAGTGACCATAAGGTCATGACTTGGGAGGTGGCTAAAGGAGTCGAATTTACAATTAAGACAGGGTCATGTGGAATTACCGGGCTGCTAAGTATGACAAGCTTAGGTGTGTGCTTGGCTCAATGCCATGGCATGTAAAACTGCAAGGGCTGGATGTTGATAGTGCATGGGAGGTGGTTAAGAACTGTTTGCAGGAGGCAATGGTTGACTGTATACCAAGAGTCCGAATAATAAATCAGGTAGGGGTTAAATGGATGAATAACACTATTAAGCTTGAGCTGCAAAAAAAGAAACAATTGTGGAGGGAATTTAAGGAGAAGGGTGATCATCAGGTGCATGAACAGTATAAAGCTCAAGCCAGGATGGTAACAAGGGTGGTAAGAAAAGCAAAAGCAGATTACGAAAGGAAATTGGCCATGCAGGCTAAAGAGAATCCCAAACAGTTTTTTCAATATGTTGCAAGTAAAAGGAAAAATGCTCATGGTAGAATGATCTTAAAAAATGCTGAGGGTAGGGAGGTAACCGAATCAGTCGATGTTGTGGAATTACTGAGCGAGCACTTTGCAAGAGTATATCATCCAGGTGGTGAATTTGCGGAAATGGAAGAACCAACAGCTTATACTGGAATTGTGATGAATGAAGTAGAGGTAACTAGTGAATTACAGAACCTCAATGTCAATACATCTGTGGGATTGGATGGTATACCAGCTCGTGTCGTACGTGAAGCGGCCAAAGAATTGTCAGTGCCCTTGACCATTTTGTTTAATTTGAGCCTCAGGACTGGGTCAGTCCCAATGGGGTGGAAAGAGGGGAAAATAGTTCCACTGCACAAAGGTGGTTCCAAGGCTGCTGTTGAAAATTACCGGCCAATCAGCATAACAGGAATCATTATCAAGGTCTTAGAGAAAATAGTCAAGAGGAAAATACAAGATTGGATAGAAGAAAATGGGATACTGTATCGGGGACAGCATGGTTTTGTGAAGGGTAGGTCATGCCTTAGTAACTTGATCACGTATTATAACACAGTGACGGCTGAACTGGATAAGGGTAATGGGTTTACAGTGATTCTACTGGACCTTGCTAAGGCCTTTGACAGGATACCACATGGAATTCTAATCAGTAAATTGCAGCATATGGGAATGGACATAGGGTTGGTGAGATGGATAGGAGGGTGGTTGACGGAGAGATATCAGAGAGTGGTTTACTCAGGAGTAGAGTCCACAAGACGGCCTGTGACTAGTGGTGTACCACAAGGATCTGTTCTTGGACCACTGCTGTTTAATTTGTTCATAAATGATATAGGAAATGATCTGAGAGGAACAGTTCAATTGTTTGCGGATGATGCGAAGTTGGGTAGGGCAATAGTGAATGCAGATGACGTCAAAATTTTGCAGGATGATTTGGATAGATTGGAGGTCTGGGCTAGGGATAATGGATGTCAATTTAATGTGGCAAAATGTAAGGTTATGCATTTTGGTGTGAAAAGATTGGAGGCAGTTTACTGCATTGGTGGAACCGTGCTCCAGGAAATTGATGAGGCACGAGATTTAGGAGTGTTGGTGGATAAGGAATTGAAATTTAGGGGACACATTGCAAAAGTGGCCAAATCAGCTCATCAAATCACTTGGTTGCTGAAGAATACGTTGACAAGCAGAGACAAGCAGGTTATTGTTCCTCTGTATCAAGCCTTGATAAGACCTCATCTCGACTACTATGCCCAGATTTGGTCACCTAGGTTTCTTCTTGATGTGGAGGAGGTGGAGAGGATCCAGAGGCGAGTGACCAAGATGATAGCAGGTCTGTGGAATGAACCGTATGAGAACAGGTTGAGGATTTGTGGGTTGCAAAAATTGGTTGATAGGCGGAGGAGGGGAGATATGATTGAGACATTCAAATTACTGAAGGGTTTCTATAAAATTAATTCAGAAGATATTTTTGAGAACAGGGCTGGTTGTGGGAGGACTAGGGGACATCCATGGAAACTGGGCAAAAGTGTGGTTAGTAAAGGTGTTAGAGCTGGGTTCTTTACTTTTAGAGTAGTGAATGAGTGGAATGCGCTCCCTGAGTCTGTGGTGGATGCTGTGACAGTGAATGAGTTTAAGGCGAGGTATGATAGATACTGTATGAATGTCGAATAGTTGTGATGAAAATGATTTGGGGCCTCCCTCGATGAGTCTAATGACTCCCCGGAGTTGCCCGTAATAATAATAATAATAATTTCTGGTAGAATATCATCTACTCCTGCTGCTTTTCCACATTTCAGGCTTTTGATGGCTTTTTCTACTTTTAAGTATGGATATCTATTCCTGCTTGAATGCCTAGTCAGTGTTTTTTACTACTGTGCTGTCGCTGATTATTTCGTTTAGCAATTTTTCAAAGTAATTACTCCATACTTCTAGGATATCCTTTTCTCCAATTTTCAAGTCACCTTTATAATCTCTCATTGCCATAAACTCTAGTCTTTGTCCAGTACCACTCCCAGATCTCTTATCTCTTTAACCTCTTTCAAAATTTTTTCATTAATTGTATACCGAATTCTATTCTTGCCTACCTTTCAAGACCCTTAAACATTTGCTATATTAAACCGTAGTTCCTCTCACTGATATGTCTACTCATCAGTGTACAGATCCTCCTATAAGGCCAGAACATCTGCTCTAATTATTCCTCAATGCTTAAGTCAACAAAATTACACCAAAAACTTAGAAAATGCTTTAAATGATGTTAACATTGAAAGAATTAAAGGACAATCTAAGTAAAATAATAATAAAAAATAGTAATTCATCAGGAGAAGATGGGATAAACTCCGAACTGTATAAATTTGCTGGAAAAAAATTTCATCAGGGATTATTAAAATTTTTAAATAAAATATATGCAAATGAACATTTACCAATAGAAGAATACAAGTATAGTACTACCTATATTTAAAAAAGGGGATAAAACAGAACCTAATTATGGAGGTATTAATTTATTCAATACATGCTACAAAATATATAGTAGAATACTTAATGAAAAATTGAAAATATACAGTAAAAAAATATTCATCATCATCATCATGCGTAACAAGGATTTAGGCCTAGCATGGCCTGTTCGGGCCTCAGAAGTCATCATTGAATCGAGAGGACGTCCTGGTTTTCTTTTTCCTAATAGCTTGTCCATTAAGGCTTTTTTTGGTAATCTTTCTGTTTTCATTCTTTGAACGTGTTCCATCCATTTATGTTTATATTTTTAAATTTTTTCTATTACTGGTTCTTGGTTTAATTCTTTCATAATTTCTTTGTTTCTTTTGTGATCAAATAGGGTATACTTTGATTTTTCTCATAAACTTCATTTCTGCTGTTGTTAATCTTTGTCTTTTTGTTTTATTGTCCAGATTTCGCTTCCATATATTAAGACTGGTAGGGCTAATGTATTGTATACTTTTAGTCTGGTTTGTTTTTGAACTAGGTTTGGTTTAAATATAGAATATATTACACCTGTTATTTTTAAATATTTTGTAATTTTTACGTTTATATCTTTCTCTTATTCATATGTGATCATACATCCTAGGTAGTTAAATAAATTCACCTGTTCTAAGATCTTGTTATCTATTACTATTTTAGTTCTTGCTGGATCTTGTCCATTAAAGGCCATAGTTTTTGATTTTTCTGTTGACATTATCATACCATAATCTTTGGATATCTCGTTTAGATCTAAAATAGCTTTCTGTACGTTATCTTCAGAATTTGTAATTATTATTTGGTCATCGGCAAAGAGGAGAGTGTTTAAGTTTACTGTGGGAGAAAGTTTAATTCCTTGATGTAAGTTTTTATTCCATTTTATTATTATTTCATTTAAGTAGATATTAAAAAGAGTTGCTGAGAGGGGACATCCTTGTTGGACCTTGGGGACATCCTTGTGATTTAATATTATTTGTATTTGATTATTTTCATATATACTTGTGATAGCTTTTAGGATATTATTTGGTATTTGTCTTTCTTTTAATATGTTAAATAATATGTTTCTTTTAACTTTGTCAAATGTTTTTCAAAGTCAATAAATGCAATATGTGTTTCTAAATTGTATTCTCTTCTTTTCTCTATTATTAATTTTAGGCAAAAGGCTGGGTCTATACATGATCGTCCTTTTCTAAATCCATTCTGTTCTTCTAAAATAAAGTTTTCGGAATATTTCATTAGTTTGCTATTTAAGATTCTGCTGTATATTTTGTAACAGGAATTTAGTGTACTGATACCTCTATAGTTTTTAGGATCATCTCTATTACCTTTTTAAAAGATAGGAATCACAATTGCTTTTTTCCATTCTATTGTGGGGATACCAGTTGAGTAAATTTTATTTAAAAATAATAAGAGTCTTTCTTTGAATCTTGTTCCTGCATATTTATATAGTTCTGAACGTAGCTTATCTTCTCCAGGTGATTTTCCATTTCTTTTTATTTTATTATTATTATTCCGGGCAACTCCAAGAAGTCGGCAGACTGAGGGAGGCCCTAACATCGTGTTAAGAACAACTATTCGACATTCACACAGTATCTATCATACTCGCCTTGAACTCGTTCATGGTCGTGGCACCCATAACAGACTCTGGCAGCTTATTCCACTCATTCACCGTTCTCCAAGTAAAAAAACCTAGCTCTAACGCCACTGCTAACCACCTTTTGCCCAGGAGGACTAGGGGCCATGTATGGCCCCTAGTCCTCCCACCACCAGTCCTATACTCAAAAATATCTTCTGGATTAATCTTATAGAAACCCTTCAGTAATTTGAATGTCTCAATCATATCACCCCTTTTCTGCCTATCGACCAATTTTAGCAACCCACAAATCTTCAACCTGTTTTCTTAAGGTTCATTCCACAGACCTGCTGTCATCTTGGTTTTTGTCTCTGGATCCTCTCCACCTCTTCCCTATCAAGAAGAAACCCTGGCACCCATATCTGGGCACAGTAGTCTAGATGGGGTCTTATCAAGGTTCGATACAGAGGAACAATAACTTGTTTGTCTCTGCTTGTTAAAGTATTTTTCAGAAGCCAAGTGATTTGATGAGCTGATTTAGCCACTTTTGCAATGTACCCCCAAAACTTCTATTCCTTATCCACCAACACTCCCAAATCCCTGCCCTCATCAATCTCTTGGAGTACGGTTCCACCAATGTGATATACTGCTGCTAATCTTTTCACCCCAAAATGCATAACCTTACCCTTTGCCACATTAAATTGACATCCATTTTCCCTAGCCCAGTCCTCCAAACTATCCAAATCATCCTGCAAAATTTTGGCATCCTCTGCACTCATAGTTGCTCTGCCCAACTTTGCATCATCAGCAAACAAGTGAACTCTTCCTCTCAGATCCTTTCCTATATCATTGATGAACAAATTGAAAAGTACTGGTCCAAGAACAGAACCCTGTGGCACACCACTAGCCACAAGCCGTCTTTTGGACTCCACCCCTGAATAAACCACTCTCTGGTATCTCTCCATCAACCACCCTGTTATCCATCTCACCAACCCTATATCCATTCCCATATGCTGCAGTTTACTGATTAGAGTTCCATGTGGTATCCTGTCAAAGGCCTTGGCAAGGTCCTGTAGAATCACTGTAAACCCATTACCCTTATCCAGTTCAGCCGTCACTGTGTTATAAATCGTGAGCAAGTTACTGAGGTATGATATACCCTTCACAAAACCATGTTGTCCCCCATACAATATCCCATTTTCATATATCCAATTTTGTATTCTTTTCTTGACTAATTTCTCCAAGGCCTTGACAACGATTCCTGATATGCTAATCGGTCAGTAATTTACAACAGCAGTCTTGGAACCTTCTTTATGCAGTGGAACTATTTTCCCCTCTTTCCACCCCTTGGGACTAACCCATAACCAAGACTCAAAGTAAACAAAACGGTCAAGGGTATACTGACAATTCTTTAGCTGCTTCACGTACAACACGAGCTGGTATACCATCCAATCCCACAGATGTTTTGACATTGAGGTTTTACAATAGACTACCACTTCATTTACCACAATTCCCATATAATCTATTGGTTCATTCATTTCTGCAATGTCATCACCTGGATGATATATTCTTGCAAAGTGCTCTTGTTCTTTCAGGCTGATTTTTAATTCTTCTTTAGTTATTTCCTTTTCATTTTCATTAATTGTTTGCCAGTTGTATTTTTTAAAATATTTGTCTGTCCACAGTTCTGTGTAGTAATTTAGAAATTTTTCTAAGTTCAATTCGCTGTTTAATTTTATGTTTTCTTTGGTATCTGCATTTAAGTGTTTCAAAATCTTATATACATTGGGTCTTATTTTATATAAATCATGTTCTAAATTAGAAACAAATTTGTTCCATGATTCTCTGTCTTTTTCTGACTTCTCTTTTAGCTATGGCTCTTATTCTTTTATATTCTATTTCATCTTCTAATCTTTTACTGCTTAACCATTTGTGATAGGCTTCTTTTTTCTTTTTGATTATTTCTTTGATTGTATCATCCCAGATCTTCAGTTTTTTCCTTTTATTGAATTTTTTGGCCTTTCCTAAGTTTCATTTGCTGCTGCATTTAGTATCGTTTTTATATTAAGCCATTCTATTTCTATTTCTTCATTTTGTTTTATTTTATCTAGATATTGGTTAATTCTTTGTTCATATAGCCATTGTACATTTGTGTCATTCAATAGTCTAGTGTTTTATAAACAAATGTTTCAATTTTTCTTTCTGTTCTTGTTACTTGTAGCCATTTAGGTGATAATCTTAATTTTATTTTAACAAGGAAGTGGTCACTGTTTATTTCATATCTTCAGTGAACTCTAACATTTAGTGAAAATTTTGATGTCTTTTCATTTAATATGAAGTAATCTAATATTGATTTCCATCCTCTTGCTGCCCAAGTATATTTATGTATGTCTTTATGTTTATAAAAGGAATTCATTATTTTTAGGTTATTATAAACTATAAAGTCAATCAATTTTTTACCATTCCTGTTTAGAGTGTGTTCTCCATGTATTCCTATATTATTATGGTTCATAATAATATAATAAAAATTGAGCCTTGATAAGACCTCACCTTGACTACTGTGACCAGATTTGGTCTCCTCGATTTCTTCTTGATGGGGAGGAGGTGGAGAGGATCCAGAGGCGAGTGACTAAGATGATAAGAGGTCTATGGAATGAACCATATGAGAACAGGTTGAAGATTTGTGGGTTGCAGAAACTAGTTGATAGGCAGAAAAGGGGAGATATGATTGAGACATTCAAATTGCTAAAGGGATTCTATAGGATTAATTCAGAGGATATTTTTGAGATCAGGACTGGTGGTGGGAGAACCAGGGGACACCTATGGAAGCTGGGCAAGAGTGTGGTTAGCAGGGGTGTTAGAGCTGGGTTCTTTACTTTTGGAGTGGTAAATGAGTGGAATAAGCTGCCAGAGTCTGTTGTGGGTGCTATGACGGTTAGCGAGTTCAAGGCAAGGTACGATAGATACTGTGAGAATGTTGTGTCGTAGTGTGGACATGATGTTTAGGGCCTCCCTCAATGAGTCTAAGGATTCCTTGGAGTCTCCCGAAATAATAATAATAATAATTATTATTAATTTTCGTGTTTCCAATTCTTGCATTTAAGTCTCCTGCTAAAATTACATAATCATTTTTATTTATTTTATTATATATGTTTTGTAGCTGATTATAAAAATCAGTATTATCCTGTTCTCTTCCTTCTTCTGGGGCATATAAACCAATTATTGTTAACTAGCCTCTATCTATTTTTATTCTAGCTTCTATTATTCTTTCATTTTATAATTTATAATGTTTTAACTGTTTTGAAAGGGAGTTATGAATCCAAATTATGACTCCTGCTTGTGCTCTTTGGTCTCTGTCGACTCCGCTGTATATCACATTAAAAATTTTGGTTCTCATAGTTCCTTTTAATTTCTTTTTTTGTTTCAGTGATTACTGCTATTTTAAAATTTCTTTCATTTAATAATTGGTCTAATTCTATTTCTTTATATGACATTCCTCTTACATTCCATTTTGCTATGTGTATTATATTTTGTCGTTTCCATTTTTGTTTTACCTTTTCCATTCCAGGGTCATTTCCTATAGATTCAATCCGATTATCTTTTTCTGTCAGCTTACAAGTAGGATTATGTTCTCCTTGTCAGGGGACTAGCCTGACGATGGAATAGTTCAGTGGTAGGGCTGCTACCTTAAGGCTTCTGAACTAGCCTTCTTCCAAATTTAAACCCATAGGAGGAATAGGGTATATTGAAGGGGAAAGAGTAGATTATAGAAGAATTATAGTAAGGTTTATAGAGAGGGCATAGTTGTAAGGCCAGCAATGAAAAGACCCCCCATGGCCCTCTAGTACTCTAATAACATAAGGGTCATAAAATAAGAAGAGTTGGCTGATAAGGCCCTTATAGGAAAGATTAAATTAAGTGGATCTTCCTCAAAGTAGATGGAGAGGACAGATCCAGCTAGGGGTCCATGGGAGTGCCGCTTCCCTTACAATCAAGATGATTGCTCCTTGTGGCCCTGTTGGTCCACGAGTCCTTATTCAGTATATTCGGACCACCCCACACACACACACACACATGGTGGGCTCCCCTATCCGCCACCCAAGGGACATGCTCTCTAGGGGTTACAGGATTCCCCCCCCCCGAGAGGAAAAATATTATTAGAATGTAACAATGGATGCAGCTTTTTGTTTAAAGCTACTTATAGAAAAAAGAATAGAAACTCATCTTTTGTTTATAGATTATGAAAAAGCATTTGACAAAGTAAAAAGATATATATTCTTTGATATATTAAAACAATGAATGTACTTAATATTTTACTACATGCAATATTGAATATATACAAAGATAATGAAATAAGAATAAATGAAAAAATGTCTGAAAAACAATCTATAAATGAAGGAGTAACAGAGGGATGTCCTTTGTATCCAACACTTTTCGATATTTATATTAATGAAATATTAATACAGTGGAACACCTTAAACAATCCAGGTATAGAAATTTCCTGGAATAATAAAATAAATATGCTATTATTTGCAGGTGATCGGGTAATAATATCAGATAAGAAGACAATTTACAAAGAGCAATATATAATTTAAATATTATAATAGAACAGTTTGGAATGAAAATATCCATAGATAAAACTAAAACTATGACATTTTGTGGACAAACTCCAGTTAGAAGTAAAATAGTTATTAATAATAAAATAATATTGCAGATAAATACTTTCAGTTATCTTGGATGTGAAATATCATATGAAGGAGAAAAAGATTATAAACTTCAAAATTTTTGCAGGATTATAGGCCTGATAAAGAGAATACTCAATCCAAATATAGTACAAAAAGAAACACGCTTGAAAATATACAATACTTTAGCAGTGCCCACATTATTATATGGCAGTGAAATTTGGGCCATAAACAAAGAATAAAAACAAGTGAAGTGAGATTCATGAAAAGAACTGCAAAATACACATTATTAGATGAAAAAAGGGACAAAGATATTTTATTGATATATTAAAACTAGAACTAAAAACAAAATGAATAGAGAAAAAAACTAAACAATTATAAACAAAAATGGATAGAACATGTAAATTGAATGGCCAACACCCAATATCCTAAACATATAATAAAATGTAAGCCAATTGGAAGAGATGGCTGGGTAGACCTCAAAAAAGAATATTAGATGGATAATGTGACTGGAAGAGACCAATATGATCTATATCCGTAAGTAGCATTATGTTGATGATAATCCCTCATTAGGAGGGCCCCCCCCCACGCCAAAAGGATGGGGAGAAACGTGGATAAGAGCAGTTGATGAGGGAAATGCATATCTGACTTTTTTTATTTTAACAAAGGCAAATAACAGGGTACCACATGATAAGCTTATATTTAAGTTGCAGTACATGGGTTTAGATGTCAGGTTAGTGAACTGGATTCAGAATTGGCTGTCTGATAAGTAGCAAAGAGTTGTGTATCACAAAGAGGGAGCAATATCAAGGAGGCAGAAGGTTACAAGTGGGATACCACAGGGCTCAGTACTGTGACCTGTAATTTAACCTTTATATGAATGACATTGTCAATGGATTGCAGGGGATATTCAGTTGTTTGCAGATGATGTGAAACTGGGAAGGGTCATTAGTAATAGTGCAGATGTGGCAGCCCTGCAAGAGGATTTGATTAAACTGGACAGATGGGCAAACGAATGGGTGTATCGGTTTAATGCAGCAAAATGTAAAGTCTTGAAGTTAAATATATCGATGGGGTGCTGCATACTCGATTGGAGTAGCTGTACTGGAATAAGTAGGGGAGACAAGAGATCTGGGGAATGATGATTGATAGAAACCAGAAATTCAGGGAACATAATTGTAAAAATGGTGAAGGTAACCCAGATGATTGCTGCAATACTGAGAAGAATGCTTACCTGCAGATAAAAAGAGTTATCGTTCCATAGTATAAGACCTTGATCAGACCACACTTAAACTATTGTTCTCAGATTTGATCCCCAAGATTTGGAGGGGATAAAATAACTATGGAAAGGATACAGAGCCAGATAACAAAGATGGTTTCAGGACTGTACAATGTTAGTTATGAGGATTGACTGAGTGAATGTGGACTGCAGAGTTTGGTAGATAGAAAAGAGGTGATATGATTGAGACTTTTAAACTTATTGAGAGGTAGTTACAGGGTTGACACTGGGGCGTTCTTTTGCTTGCTGGAACAGCGGGAAGGAGTGATGACAAGACCATTCCTGGAAGTCGCAAAAGGAAGCTATGAGCCAGAGGATGAGGAGTGGTTTCTTTGCATGGAGAGTGGTTGCAGCGTAAATTTCTCCAATTTTGTTGCATCGACTTTTACAGGGGTTACATCCAAAATTCACAAAAGTAAGTGTAATTTTCTATGTAAATAATACTAAAAAGCCCATGTATTAATACCCAGAGGAATTAGCATGATAAATTGTGTAAATAGAAGATGTATGAATATGTTAAGTTCAAGGGCAATTAGAAATCAGAAATATATTGTAATTTTCTATGTAAGTAATACTAAAAGCCCATGTATTAAAACCAAGAGGAATTAGCATGCTAAATTGTGTAAATAGAAGTTCAAGGGCAATGCCTTAGAAATCAGAAATATATTGATGTTACTATTTAGATAAAATGTAAAAGGGACCTGCCAGTCCGATACTGCCTTCAAGGTCAGTGTTAAAAGGGGCAGCATACATCTAACATGGCTATGTCATTCCATTAAGGAAATTAAATGTGCACTTCAGGGAGAGCTAGAAGTCAGAGTTTAAAAAAAGGTCAAAAGTTTGTGCAGGAAAGTTCGGGGGTCTCAAACCTTCGTTCAGGGTCCCGCAAAAACTGAATATAAGGCATCATGGAAAAAGAGATCGAGATCTACTCCTCTTTTCTTCCAGGGGAAGAAAAGAGGAGAGAGAGAGCGTCGTCGATCCACAACTTTCATCCCATTCGAGTGATGTTGCGATGGATAGCCCCAGGAGCCGATTACTTACCGTGGGAGCAGCGTTGCTGGACCTAATGCACTGCCAGTAGGACGACCTGCATGAAGCCTTGACCGTCAGACCCTTGCCCAGGTCAATAATGCCAGGAAATTGTGCTCCAAGTTCTGCCAGCCACTCGTCGATGAAATGTCGGTGTTCTTGAAATCTCCTAGTGAAAGCCCAAGACCTGTTATGGAAAGGAAGCCAGGGGATCTGTAAAGGAAATGTAAGCAAGTACACTATACAGAAAAAGAAGTCACGTGAGTTTATTTTCAGTGTAATTTTGTCTATGTTATGAAAGACTGTTCTAGAAGGACTGATAAGTTTATAGAGTTACTATATATAGTATGAAATTAATTTGCATAAAGAGAAGGTTATATACAGTGAAAGCAGGAGTTTATAGTTAACAAGGCATGATAATTCCTATATTGTAAATGGGCTAATAGTTTTCTCTTTAAATTGCTTAATGATTTGTGCTATGTTGCATGCTTACATAAATGTTCTTAACGAAGTTTTTCTCTAAGATGTTAAACTTAGAGTGATGGAATAAGTAGTAGTAATTCGTTAATGTGTAAATTGTATGATTGTTTCAGTACAAATAAACATGTCTGTTTTATTTACAAAGAGTGCCGCCTGATCTTTTATGCAATGCATTATTTCCAACTAAACGCGATCCTGTGAGTGCAGAGTTTACAAATGGCTATGAATTGAAGTTAAGTATTAGACATGACTGTAAAATATTATTAAGGAGGGCCTTAAGATAGAAAGCGACTTTACTGGAAGTATTGATATTTCTTATACCACAGGGAGACTGCTGGTGACGCAGTCGTTATATCAAAAAATAAATTTTCAGTGATCTCCAGTATAGGTAAAGAATACTGAAGGTAGAGCAAGGATACAAAAGTTAATAGAGTACATGAAAGGATTAGATAAAGTTAAAGGAGAGATTAAATAAGGTTAATGAAGAATAGAGATATAGAAGAAAATAGAAAATTAAATATAGAAGTAAAGTAAAGACAAAGTGATGAAATAAGTATTACAATGTAATACAATAGAACCACAGATTACATTAGGAAGAAAAGACAAAATTTTACACACTACTGCTATCAACACACCATCTACCACTAGTATATATAGTCTCTAATTTGTGTGTGTTTACATGGCTGATTTGCTTGTATGCAGGATTAAAAATCCAAGTTTCCAGGAGAAAAAATCTTCTGTCTGTGTGAGATCGGTCAACTCATCTTCAATTGAAAAAGCCCATATAAAGATTCCTCTCATCCTGACAAGAATTTAACTCAATTTTTTTGTCCTGTCGAACGGCAAAATGTACCATTTTCTTCCAGTTGCAATATGAATCATATGCTGTGCATTAATTATGGGACCATAAATCAGTATAGAAGATATATTATTATTATTATGTGACACCTCCAGGGAGTCCAAAGACTCATTGAGAGAGAGTGTGCCAACAGCATCGAACGATTGAACTCCTTCCAACTACTAACCGTGCTCAAACTTGCTTAACTTTTTGCGAGCCATTAGTAGCAGAGGCTCTTCTAATCGATCAACCTTTGCTTATCCTTTATAAACCAGGTTATCAAATCTGTGCAAAACATTACATGTTATAAATGCAATATGAATGCCTTATACTGTGGTGAATTAATTCACTTATAACTTGTTTGAATCTCCCTGTAACCACATCATTCCAATCTTTTTTTTTTTATAATTATAGAACAATCTCACTAATCTAATAAACACTGTATACATAGCATCACACTGGGAAAGATACTCCCACTCGTCTATTCATAGTACCAATTATTCAAATTTGAAAGACTATTGTATTAGTGTTTTCTTTCATAATCCACCATTTTACATTTACAAAAAATTTAACTAGAACCAATCTTGGTTAAAATGAAACTCAAGAACAGTAAATAATCAACTTTGAATTAAACAAATTAAATTATTCTAATAATTCCATTTCATAAATATTTCAATATTTCACTGCATTATAATAAGTTTCTTCATAATATAAAATATTTTGGTATTGTTATACAGTGCCAAACTATTATGGTATATACCACAATAATTTTTATTAGATGCATACTGACCTTTTTTTTTTTTTTGCAATTGCATTATGATTTTTCTATCAAACGGCAGGGTATAATAGTAGGTTACATGTGGATCTTGCAAATATATCTGATTATTGATACTGTTGTTAATTTTGTAGCAGACAGATTCAGTATTTGTAGTGTTCTGATAAAGAATTAGGGTTGCCCAACATTAGCTAAAAGCCATTCTTTCATTTTTATTATAATGGAAAGGGAGAAAGGGTACTAAAGAAGGTTTAATGTCTCAACAAAACTGATTATTGCTGTCAGAGGCTTTATGTTAAGAAACATAAAGCCTCTGACAGCAATAATCATGCTTACATTTGCCATAGCTGGAAAGAGCAGAGAATAAAATTATCTAAAATGCACTATTTTTATGGAACAATTATAATTTTACTTTATCTTTCATTAAATAGCATGATTATTTTTTTCTTTTATAAATGACTTACTATATATTCATTTGTTATTACTTGGTGCTTTTAAAATTGGTACAAGCTATCTTCACTGTAGTGGGATGAAGACAATGCAGTGAATTTCAGTGTGATCAAATTACAACAATTTTTATTCTTTGTAAGAAGAACTCACTTAACTAATATTTGATACTATTCAGAGCTTAAAGCAGAATCAAGCTTTCTTGGTCTGACTTATTATCTAGTTTATCCTGGCATAAAAACATCCATTGCCTCCTCAGCTTCCAAAAAAACTTTTATCCTTTTCCATTCAAAACAGTGCCACTTACCAGTACAATTGTTAATACAATATAAATCCCAAATCTCCAAACCTCAGAATACTCATCTCACATATGGGGTGGTGAATCAAAAATTACCCTGAAATGTTTGATGCTATTTTTGGATAAGGACACATCAATTAAAAGGAGACAATCCCCCTCCCCCCTGCCACTCTCTCCCTCACATACAATTTTTCATAACTGTTCTGCCTTTGCTGACCTGGCTACCATCATTCCTCCTCTTTCTCTAAGTCTGTAAAAACATGAGCAGCCATTTGTGAACATTCATACACAATTCAGCTTCAAATTCACTGAACCTCTCCTCTGTCATTCTATCTATCTGTTCTTTGGGAGAGCCTTCCTCACACTATATTGCCAAGACTACAACTTTTAACTGCTCACGAATACATCGTTCATTCTTTCTACATAATCAGTATCTACACATGGCAATGTTTCTGAGCCATAGATTTTTAACCTCTTATGTGTGAGAGGTTGACACACACATACACATGCAAAGTATTTCTTCACAAGAAGAACAATATTCTCTTTATATTCTGTCTGTAGAATATTTACAATATATACATCTGCAGATACAGTACTGTTCTTCATACAAGGATATTATGTTTAATGTCATAGTATTATGCTGTTACATGATCTTTGCTTGTGTTCAGCTTGAAGTTTGATGCAAAGAGATAACACGGTTGAAATGAAGGAGTTTTGGAAAAATGGAGCAAACAAAATGGTGACAGTGCTTAAATTGTGTGCTTTAATATTTTTTTTATGTTTTTTTTTTTTTTTTTTTACTGAAAAAAGTTATACATTAAAAACAGTGAAGAAAACAATAACAGGACTTTATAATTAAAAAAAAGAGACAAATTAATATCTTATTCTTTTGCACTGTTTATTTGAACAAATATACACCATTCATTCTGATTTTAATATTAAAATTAAAGAGTGCATTTTTTGTGAATCATTTTATCTTTTTTTTTTCCCCTTTGGTAAGCACTGAAAACTAAGGATTTTGAAAGTTTTAGAAAATTTTCATATTTGTTTAACAGATTATATAAATTAACAGACATTACTGTGTAGATGTCTGTTAATTTTCTTTCTGCATTAAACCAAAAACATAAAAATGTGCACAAATTCACATGGAGAGAAGAGGCAAGAAATAAGAAAAGTCTCATTCACTATGTTATTGTTGATAGTAATGTTTTCTCCCTGGTGCAGGACACCAGAGTGTACAGAGGATTTGAAATCGGAAGTGATCAATATTTAGTCTTGAGCAGGATAAAATTGAATTTCATATTGAAAAGAATAACATGTAAGAAAGTTTTAAAGAGAATAAAAATTGAGCAGCTCTCAGATGCGAACTGTAGACTAAAATACAGAAAGATTATTGAAGAAAAAATGAAAGAGTTTGAGAACAGGAATCAAACCTTGGAGATTCAGTGACAAACTCTGAAGAAAACATTGATTGATTCTACCAGAGAGGCATGGGGGTGAGGTTGTCTGCAAGGATAAAAAAAATCAGAACTCCCTGGTGGACACAGGAAGTTAAAGAGGCAGTGAAGGAAAAGAAGAAATCATATCAAAAGTTCCTGTCAAATAAGTCAGCTTGTGCTCAGAGATAAATGCAACAATGCTAAACACTGTGTGTAAAACTAGCTAAACAAAAATCATGGGAGGACTTTGGCAAGAATATAGAAAGTAAATATCAAGCAGGTGGCAAAATATTCTGGAGGTTGTTGAAGAAGCTTAGGAATAGAGAAAAGAATGCTGTAAAAGGAGTTAGAGATGATAAAGGTGACATGAAAACGGGAGAAAAAGATATCCTTGAAGTATGGAGTAATTACTTTGAAAAACTGCTAAATGAAACAAGCAGTGATGACAGCACAGTAGTAAAAAAAAACACTAACCAGGCATTCAAGCAGGAATAGATATCCATACTTAAAAGTAGAAAAAGCCATCAAAAGCCTAAAATGTGGAAAAGCAGCAGGAGTAGATAATATTCTACCAGAAAGGATATTTAGTGGGGTGTTGCTACAGACCCAGGAGCACAGAGGATGGGGACCAGGAGATGTTTAGACAGCTAAGTTTGGCAAGTGCAAGAAGAATGATTGTTATGGGAGATTTTAACTTCAGTAGTATAAATTGGAGAGAGGAAGATGCATGTAGCAATAGGGGAATGGAATTTCTAGAATTCTTGAGGGACAAATGTCTTAGGCAACATGTAACAGAGGGAACAAGAGGTTCAAAAATTTTGGATTTGGTTATAGCATCAGAAGAGTTGATAATAACTGAGTTGACGTCTCTCCCACCAGTTGGAGAGAGTGACCATATGGTGTTGACTTGGAAAATGAATAGACATGCAGGAGTATCAAAGAGACGGGAACTTATGTGGAATTATAAGGCAGGTGATTATAATAGTCTTAGACGTCAACTTCGGGAAGTTTCATGGAGGGAGGAATTGGAAGGCCGGGATATCACCAGTGCGTGGGAAATTGTGAAAGAATATTTGTTATCAGCAATGGTAAGTTGTATACCACGAGTGAAGAAGAGGATGCAATTTGGAGTAAAATGGATGACAAACAATATTAAACAGGAATTGCATGCGAAAAAGAGGCTATGGAAGAGATATAAGGAGATAGGTGAAGAGATGCATGAGGAATATAAGTCATAGGCCAGAAGAGTGACTAGTGTGGTAAGGAAAGCGAAACTGGAATATGAGAGGAGATTGGCCCTAAGATCCAAAGAAAATCCTAGGGAATTTTTTAGCTATGTGGCCAGTAGGAGGAGAAATGACTGTGGAAGAATGATATTGTGGGATAAAAATGGGAATAGAGTGACTGATGCAGAGGACATAGTGGAATTGTTCAATGAACACTTTATTGGAGTAATCCTAGAGGAGTCAGTTTTAATGCTAGAGGGATAGGACTGGTACAAGGTCTGGAGGTACAGGAGGAGAGTGTGTTTCAGATACTGAGTACTCTGGATGTCAGTAAAGCTGTGGGACTGGATGGTATTTCGCCACGAGTTTTGAGAGAATGTGCTAGGGAATTGACAGTACCTTTAACGTGGCTTTTCAATGAAAGTCTGGCTTTGGCAAAGGTGCCCAGGGAATGGAAGGAAGGTAAGATAGTGCCATTGAATAAGGGTGGTAACAGACTGGAAGTGTCTAATTATAGGCCAGTCTGTGTGTCATCAGTAGTTGTTAAGATCTTGGAGAAAGTAGTGAGGGACCGTGTACAGCATTGGGCAGATGAGAGTAATGTTATCTGTGAGAATCAACATGGATTTGTGAAAGGACGCTCATGTTTTAGCAATATGCTAGCCTTTATAATAAAGTTACAAGAACATTAGATGAGGGAAAGGCATATACTGCAATTTTCTTAGACTTGGCGAAGGCATTTGACAGGGTGCCACATGATAAGCTGATATTTAAGTTGCAGCACATGGGTCTGGATGTCAGATTGGTCAACTGGATTCAGGATTGGCTGTCTGATAGGTATCAGAGAGTTGTGTATGGTGGAGCAGTTTCCAGGAGGCAGAGGGTTACAAGTGGGATCCCACAGGGCTCAGTACTAGGACCTATATTGTTTAACCTTTATATCAATGACATAGCCAGCGGATTGCAGGGGAATATTCAGTTGTTTGCAGATGATGCGAAGCTGGGAAGGATTATTAGTAATAGTGCAGATGTGGTAGCCCTGCAAGAGGATTTAAATAAGCTAGATAGATGGGCAAATGAATGGGGGTATCAGTTTAATGCAGCAAAATGTAAGGTCTTGAGGTTTGGGAAACATCGATGGGATGCTGCATACTCTATGGGAGGAGTTATACTGGAGGAAGTAGGGGAGACAAGAGATCTGGGGTTGATGATTGATAGAAACCTGAAGTTTAGGGGACATATTGCAAAGGTGGTGAAGGTAACACAGAGGATTGCTGCTGTTATGAGAAGGACACTGACCTGCAGAGATAAGAGGGTTATCATTCCATTGTATAAGTCTCTGATCAGACCATACTTGGACTATTGTTCTCAGATTTGGTCCCCAGGATTTGAAGGGGATAAATTAACTGTGGAAAGGATACAAAGATGGATGACAAAGATGGTTTCAGGACTGTACAAGGATAGTTATGAGGATCGGCTGAGAGAATGTGGACTGCAGAGTTTGGTGGATAGAAGAAGGAGAGGTGATATGATTGAGACTTTTAAACTGTTGAGAGGTGGTTACAGGGTTGACACTGGGGAGTTCTTTCGCTTGGTTGATCAGCGGGAAGGAGTGATGACAAGAGGCCATCCCTGGAAGTTACGAAAGGAAGCTGTGAGCAAGAGGGTGAGGAGTGGTTTCTTTGTGTGGAGGGTGGTTGAGCCGTGGAATGCATTGCCTGATGGAGTGGTGGGAGCGAGAACGGTCAGTGAGTTTAAAGAGTGGTATGATAGACTTGGTGTTTCTCAGGGGGGGAACTCCCCTCAGTGAGTCTTGACAGACTTTGTCTTAGGAAGGACCTCCCTCGATGAGTCTTTTGACTCCTTGGAGGCCTGAATAATAATAATAATAATAATAAAATGCTAAAGTATGGAGGTATAAGAGTCCTACAGTGGCTGCACTGCATAGTTCAGAAAGCCTGGACAGAGGGACGAATTCCCGATGATTGGAGTAGAGCTCTCATAGTACCCATATATAAAAAGGGAAATAAAACTGAATGTGAGAATTACAGAGGTATTTCCCTACTGAGTGTTCCTGGCAAGATCTATGCAAGTATACTTGAGAAACAGTTGAGAGAATTGTGGAAGAAAAGCTGGTGAAGAATAAGCTGGATTTAGGCCAAATAGAGGCTGTCAGGATCAGATCTTCACTTTATGACAAATATTCTAGTAGCAAGGCTTATACGTTGGTCATACATAACAGGTGATTAGTTTACGGAATTAACAACGCATATAAAGTATTTTAATTAAAGGTAGCTTTAATAAATAATAGTTTCTTGCTTTCTTCCTCATTTGCTTTTGTTAGAGCCTGCGTGCACATATCTTTATGTTCCTGAAGATGGCAACGTGACGTTGCCGAAATATAGAAGTTATTTATTAAAGTTACCTTTAATAAATAACTTAATTAATATACTTTATATGCGTTGTTTCCATAAACTAATTATCAGTTATTTATGACAAATAGTCAAGAAAGCATGGGAATATAACAGAGATCTGTATTTAAATTTTGTCGATTTGAAAAAGACTTATGACAAGGTGCTAAGAGAGAAGCTATTCAATACGCTGCAGTTATATGTTGTCAATGGGGCATTATATCAAGCAATACTTAGTCTTTATTGAGTTGTAAGTCAGCAGTTAGAATTAAAGGAAGTACAGGAAGATAGTTTTATGTTAAATCTGGTGTGAGACAAGGATGTACATTATCCCCTCTGTTATTCATTATCTATATGGATCACATTATGAAGGAAAGTTGTATTAAACATGATATCAAAATTGGAGAATGTTAATGTCAGCTCTTTGCTTTATGCAGATGATGTTATACTTCTAAATAAATCCGCTACAAGTCTGCAAAATTCTCTGACTAAATTGAATAGCTGTTGTAATAGATATGGTATGAAGGTCAGCAATAAAAAGACAAAGACAATGAAAATAGGCAGAATCATTGAAAATGTCAACTGTGTTGTGAATGGAGAACCTGTGGAACAAGTGAAACATTTCGGCTACTTAGGCACGATTTTTACTGAAGATGGTAAATTAAATATAGAAATAGACAACAGAATCAGCAAAGCTGGTATGGTAGGAAGTCAATTGAATAAATTCATACGGAATAAGAGAGAAATTAGTCGGAATACTAAATTAGCTTTATACAAGACAGTGTTCAAACCAGTTTTAACTTATGAATCTGAGAGCTGGGTCAGAAGTAAAACACGTGACCAAAGACTAGAGACCGCAGATATGAGAGTCCTGAGAAAGATTAGAGGCGTGAACAGATGGCATCAATGGCAATATCATATTAAAAATGAGGATATTAGGAAGGAACTTAAAATTGTCGGCATCCAGGAATGCGTTAGCAGAGCTAATCTCAGGTGGTATGGTCACTTAAACAGAATGGGCGAAGAAAGATTAGCAAAACTACCCAGTGGAAGATCAAGATATAGGTGGATTCATATGGTACAAAGTGCCTTAGACGATAGAAAAATGAGATCTGATAATGTTGGAGACTTGACAAGTAACAGACTGATTTGGAGAAAATTGTAGATAGGAAGTTAGTAAAGATGTAATTTTTTTCATGTAGACTGTCATATCCTGTACACCCCTTGAGGGTACGTGGCAGGAATTTGATGATGATGAATTTTGTTTATACCAAAGTTATTGCATATACATATTTGTTGGTCTAATTAGCTGAGTGGATAGCTATTTTCCAGCCTAACTGAAATGTAACTATGACATGGATGTTTTTAAGTATCTAAGTGGGAGATGAATATCACTGCCTAGTGTGCAACCGCTACAGCTTACAGGAGGTATGAAGTGCTTTAAAAAGTTGTGTGTTTGGTCTCTAATGTAGGGTTTCCAGATTACCTAATCCTCAGCCAACACACATTAATGTATGTTAGGTTACAACTTTGTGCTTGTAAACTTATAAATCACAATTAAAAAGGAAAAAAAATTCTGCTTCAGTGAATGGAGGTGTTCATTCTGCATAATATGCAAAACAGCATGACAATTTTAAGACACTATGCTCACCTCACAACTTAATTGCTTTGATGCAATCTAACAACCAATATAAGTAGTAAAATTATGTTATAGTTCGCCCACCGATTAGAGATCCTTCGACACTTCTGCGCATCTCAGAAAAAGGAGAATCCATTCCGATAATAGGGTAATCAATCCGTATAGTGGGATGAGTTGTTTATTATTACCGGTCGGAAAATTAACTCTCTTTTATGATTATTGTAGTTAACTATGCTGCTTGTATAACAGTTGGAAAATTTTACCTCTAAAGCACGTGATTTCGCGTGTTGGCGACCAATTCGGACGTCCTTCATTTCTTTCTCCTCTTCAGCATGAATCAACTATTCTTGGAAAGATGCGAAGCAGGAACCTACAAAGGTGGGCGAACTATACCATATTATTTAAAATACTTTTGATCGGAGATATTTGTAGAAAGTTTTTTTTTTTGCTTGGTAATTCAGCAGCTTAGATTCTCGTTGCGACGAGAGGAATCTTTATCTGGACGATTTCAATCGAAGGTGAGTTAGCCCATCTCATACGGAGTTAGCAGGGTTTTTTCTCCCAGAAACTTGGGTTTTTCATCCCGCATACAGACAAATCGGCCTTTCAGAACACACACAATTTACAGACAAAAAATACTAGTTGTGGTAGTGGTGGAGGTAGGTGGTAGATGGCATTGATGGAGATGATTCGTAGGAGAGGTTCAGTGTAGTGGTTGAGACAGTTGTAGGTGTCCTACCGTGATAAGTCTTCGGACTCCTTGGAGGTGTCACGAATAATAATAATAATAATATGTACGTGTAACCTAGTCTTGAAGATATGTTACAGATTTTGCTTATACTTGGGTAAAGGACTACAATTAGCACACATTTTGTGTGCTAATTTACACATTGTACTACATTGTGTAGTACAGTGTGTAGCACAATATCTCTTAGATTAGCAGACCAAGATGAATGTGATGTTATAGTTCTTTTTTTTTGCAGAATAAAATTATACTTTCTACAACCATGCTATTTTTTTGTGCTGAGATACTATTTCAAGATGTTGTCTCTGTCTATCATAATCACTTGCTTTATTGTTCAACATATCCTTTTTTTTCCCTCTCTCCTCAAAGCCTTCACATGACACTACCTCCTGATTGCATAATCTCTCTCAACTAGAAATATTTTTCATATTAACAAATAGTAGCTCTGAGAGCTTAATTTTGTGATAATTATTTATCTGAAAATGGATCTTTAAATTTAAATTGTAGTGCTTAAGGGTTTAATGCTTGGTTAGTGCCTATAGTTATTGATCCTTACTGATTAAATTTTCATACTACATATATAAAGCAGTTGTAAGTTTAGATGTTATAAGACCTTGAAATAAGCAGTGATGAAACTGAATGTGTTGGCTGATATGACATGATATTTGTACTGTGTGAACTTGATATAGATTATTGATTAAATATCTATTCAGTGATTACATTTCTTTTCTTCCCTTTCTCAAACTGAATACTTTATCAAGTGGGATAATATATTTCTAGTTTTCAAATTGTACTGTGAACATGAAAAATAGTTTGAATTTAACTTCTCTCAATATAATTATCATTAATTTGAATTAATGGATGTTTAGAACTTCTTATACTCTATATAATTATCTTTTTGAATGTCAGATACTTCTTCAGATTTGTTGTTAATAATTGCTCATATCAATATTTTAAATTTCTGGTTATTTGAATTTCTTTAAAATTTCTGATTCATTTATAATGCATGGCAGTCAAAACATTTTCTAAATTCAGTACAAAAACATTATGTTTAATATAAAAAAAAAATGTGTGTATTTATTTCTTCCTCCTCCCAGTTAGATGTTTAGATCATGCTTAAATTTAATTAGGAAACTTAAATACAATTTTCAGAAGTAATGCATATAATTTTCTTTTTCTCATAATTCTTTGGACAAGATTAATAACTTAATCTTGAAGTGAATCTCAAGATGAAGAACCTGATTCTTTAATCAAAGCAACCATTGCTGGTGGTGGTGTTATTCCTCATATTCACAAGTCTCTCATTGGCAAAAAGGGATTACAAAAGACAACATAAATTCTCGACTTTTTTTTTTTCCATTGTCATGTCATTGCATGTGTGTATACAAACTTTTTTAATGTTTCTTAAATTTCATGCCACTGCTTTAAAAATGACTCATCACTATGGTAAAACCTAGGAGTATCATCTGTGTATAACTTTCACTGATTTGTCCAGTAAACTTGTGAAATTTGTTTACCAGCTTATTCATCAAGAAAAGTAAACACTTATTAAAGTGATATGTAAGAGGCTTCCCATTTTTTTTAATGACATACTAGAATAGATAATTTAATATTGTACTTCTTATATTTTATTGTATGCAAAATAAACTGACTGATTTTTTTTGTAAATTTTGTAATAGAAGGTGTTCAAAATGAAACGGTGGTTGCAAATCCTATATGTATAAACATTTCTGAACTTTCATTTGAGTGCCTGGTGTCTGGACAATCTCAAGGTTTTTACTGGTTGTTGAGTCGATTGCAAAGTTCATGGTTGGTGGTTTGTATATATCACTTATTTTCATACGTGGCAATAATGAAGGATAAGATATTTGTGGTTGTACTAATATTTTTCACGAATTGCAGTTTGGACATGGAAGAATTTTTTGTGCTTTCTACATATAAAACATTCTTGACAGACTAACTTGTTCAATCCTTGCTCTTTGCATATGTTTTAAATTATGTATGCAGTTTTTATAGGCTTTGTGTTGTAGTTTATTGGACAGCCAAGCTATCTTCCATCTCTTACCATTTGTTACATAGAATTATCCCACCTGTTATGGATTGGGATGATGGTATATCAAAATTCTTAATGGTCTAACATATGAACATTTCCATGCATTTAGTGTTACATATAATCTAATCTGTTGTCATTTATGGTAGTTGCTTATTGTATGGTAGGTTTTGGTTATTTCCTCTTTTAGTTCTAAGAGCTTTTAAAAATGGAACTGCTTGTCGAACAATTCAGTTGTTAATCATAATTAGGGTTGTGTAGTTTGTTTGTTTTTTTATGTAGTCTCATCAGAAATATAGTTTAGGCACACATGAATTTGAAATAGTAACTGTCTACACTGTTGTAATTAAATAAGGAAAATGTCATGAACTCAAAATTAACTTGTTAATACTGCTTTTTGTGATTATCCAGTTGGTTTCACATTAGAGGTTTTTGTTTTTACTGTATAAATGTACAGGCTATTTCAGTGATATTGCATCTATTAAGGCTTTGTCAAGATTACACTTGAATTTTTTTCTTCACCACTGGATTTTTTTTAATAGTTTCTTGTGGAGAATACTCAAATGTGTAAACTGGATATTTTATTACTTCACTAAGGTGAAGTTTTGATGTTTTCAAACTATATACTATGTTCTTGGTTCTCAGATGCCAGGCAAGTTTTAATATACCATTTTTTCCTCCCTCTTATACATTGTGTAAATAAAAGATTTTCAAGGATCAGTTATTTATTATGTTGGCCGAGTGGTTAGTGTATCCACTCTCCAGCCAAAAGGCTGCGGGTTTAAATCCTGCTATGGGCATGGATGTTTGTGATTATCTGTGAAAATACTTGTGGTGGCGGATGGTAGTAGATGGCGTTGGTGTGGTTGCTGTTCGTTGTAGTTGGTGGACTGAGTGGTGGAGACTGAGTTGTAGAGAAGGTGCCCTCCCTCAATGAGTCTTTGGACTCCCTGGAGGTGTCATGTAATAATAATCTGAAAAATACAGCTCAGTGTTAATTCATCAGTTAACTTTGTTATCATCAGTTTCTTTATTTCTATACATAAAAATTAATAACCAAACATTAATAATGTTACATATCTTGAGTATATTTACGTTATAAAAAAGTTATTTCAATAGTTGACTTTTACAAAATGGAAATATACTCAAGATATGTAACATTATTAATGTTTGGTTATTAATTGTATTTAAATTTTGCAGGACAGTATTTCATGTTTGTGATGGGGGGGGGGGGGTATGATTAATGTTGAAGGTTATTTAATGGCTACTGTATTAAAAAAAAAATTAGGGAGTTGCCAGCTTGGTTGGCCAGGTTGGGTAGCATTACCACCTCTGCAACCAGTAGGCTGCAGGTAAGTTGGATATGGATGTTTATAATTACCTTTAGGTGGGAGATAGTTTCATTGTCAAGTGTAAGGTCACCACTCCACTTATTGGAGAACTGAAGTGGCTTACACACACACTCAGTCTCTCTCAAAAGCGTACACATGTGTGTCTTAAGTAAAATATATATTTTACTTATTAAAAAAAAAAAAAAAAAAAGACTAAGACACAGATGTCCTCTGTTTAATACAGTGGAACACTTTAAATAACTCAAGTATAGAAATTTCCCAGAATAACAAAATAACTGCAGAGTTATTGCAGAGTAACCACCCTTGAGAGGTGGTTACAGGGTTGACACTGAGGAGTTCTTTCACTTGGTTGAACAGCAGGAAGGAGTGATGACAAAGGGCCATCCCTGGAAGTTACAAAAGGAAACTGTGAGCAAGAGAGTGAGGAGTGGTTTCTTTGCATGGAGGGTGGTTGAACCATGGCATGCATTGCCTGATAGAGTGGTGAGAGCGAGAATGGTCAATGAGTTTAAGGAGTGATATGATCGACTTTGTGTTTCCTAGGAAGGACCTCACGCGATGAGTCTTTTGACTTCAACATTTCACAGTCCTGATATAATTTCAGTTAATCATATTTAGACTCTCTCCAGCACTTTCCTCGTAGATATACAAGAGACTAGAGAAACACGTAGTCCAGGTACAGCTGATTAATACTTTATGCAAAAGGCACAATTACCTTCTTAGCCTGTCATCTGTCTTGTAATAAATAATAAATATGCTATTATTTACAGATGATCAGGTAATAATATCAGATAACTAACACAATTTACAAACAGAAATATATAATTTAAATATTACACTAGAACAGTTTGGAATGAAAATACAGTATTCATAGATAAAACTAAAACAATGGCATTCTTTGGCAAACTCCAGTTAGAAGTAAAATAGTTATTATTAATAAAATAATGTAACAGATAAATACTTTTAACTATCTTGGATGTGAAATATCATTTGATGGAGAAAAAGACAAAATTAAATCTTCAAAATTTTTACAGATTAGAGGCCTGATAAATAGAATGCTTAATCTAAATATTGCATAAAAAGAAAACACTTTAAACTATAAAATACTCTAGCAGTACTTACATTATTATATGACAGTGAAATTTGGGCAATAAATAAACAAAGAATGCCAACAAGTGAAATGAGATTCATGAGAAGAACTGCAAAATGAACATTATTAGACAAAAAAAAATTATTTTAAAAGAAATAAAAATGAATTCAACAGAAGAAAAACTAAACAAATACCAATGAAATTGGTCAGTACTTGATATCCTAAACAATTAATAAAATATAAACCAATTGGGAAGAGAAGGCCAGATAGACCTCACAAGAGGATATTAGATGGATGATGAGACTGAAACAGACCAATATGGTCTATACCAGTATTTAGCATGATGATGATATATTTTACTTAAAATTTTAAAAAAAAAAAAGTTAGCCTACCAGCTGTAGTAATGTCGATACATTTAAATCTTTTGAAGGGTGGGAGGTTAATCTAGGAATTCTGCTCTGTAGACAGAATATCGTCAAATTAAGATGGGTGTGATGTTATAGTTTTGTGTTTGCAGAGTAAAAGTGGAATCTGTTCATGTATATCAGTTGCTAGTAAATCTTGACAGGTAACAGATTGATTTGGAGAAAAATTATAGATAGGAAGTTAGTAATGATGTAAATTTTTCGTGTAGTACTATCATATCCTGTACACTCCTTCAGGGTACATGTCAGGAATTTGATGATGATGAACGTTCTGATTGAGAATCTCCTCTTTTTTTAAAAAAAAATTTCTTATCTAAAATGCCTTAGGAATACTTTTCTTAAGCCTTTCATGAAAAGTTTTTGGATATCTTGCAATTAAGTGATGGAGTGGAAGTCACTAGCATTTGATGGTGTTTTTATTTATTAACATCCGACTTCCATGGAATCAAATGATCATCTTGGCAGGTCCATATTTGTGCACAAAAAATCATCAAACCCATTCACATTATTCTGCACTGGCCACACTTTCAGGCAGTGCATTCCACTCATAAACCACTCTCTGCGCAGATTACTAGCTCTCCCTCCCATGCGAATCCCCCCCCCCCACTTTCCCCCTTATATAGCGTCTAGAGATGATTATTATTACATGACACCTCCAACGAGTCCAAGAACTCATAGTGGGAGGGCATACTACTCCATTACAGAACTCAGTCTCCTCTACTTAATCCTACTTAAGATTCTATCTCTCTCAAGATATCAAAGATAAAAAAAAAAAAGACAGTTGAAAGGGCTAGACAATATTTTTCAGAATTGTATGATGCTTCCAGCACTGTTGAAAACACTATTATATGGAAGCCAGAAGGACATGAAAAAGAAAAAAGTCTTCCAGAAATACAAAATTTTGAAATTGAACAAGCAATGAAAGATATAATAAAATGCTAGAAAAAGATGGAATTACAACAGAAATAATGAAAGCAGCAGGAGAAATATTAACAGAGCTAAAAAAATCTATTTAATAAATGCCTAAAACAGAAATATATACCAAACAAATGGAACAATGCTATCATGATACTCTTGTTCAAAACAGATAAGAAAAAGATAGAAAATTACAGACCTATAAGCTTTATAAAAATAATGACAAACAAAGTCACAAGATGATTGGATGAAGCTCAGCCTGATGAATGAGCTGAATTGAGAAACGGGTTAAGCACAATCAACCATCTGCAGACATTGAATCAGCTACGAGATAAATACAGGGAAAAAACTTACCATTGTACCTAGGTTTTATAAATTATAAAAAAAGTTTTCGATTCAGTTGAAAAACAAGCAATCTTAATAGCAGTGAAGGAACATGGAATAAGCCAAAATTATATACAGCTAATAAACAGAAATATACAAAAAGCAACTGCTAGTATCCTTATAAATGAACACAGTAGCCCATTCCAAATAAATAAAATACACCAAGGAGATACTATTGCACCCATTTTATTCAATGCAGTATTAGAATATGCCCTGAGTGAATTAGATTGGAGTGACAAAGGGAGTAATATTAATGATATAAAACTAAATCATTTATGATATGCTGATGATATTGTATAACAAACAACAAAGAGAACCAGAAGAAATGATCAATGAAGTAAACACAGTATCAAATAAAGTAGGATTATACATAAACCGTGAAAAGACTAAAATACTGACAAATGTTGAAAGAAACCAGATAACAGAAGAAGAAATAACAATAGACAATAACAAAATAGAGCAAGTACAAGAATACGTATACCTTGGTAGAATCTTTAACTTAGAAAAAAAGAAGCATTTATGACGAAATAAAATGGAAAATTCAGCTAGGCTGATGGACAGAAAATAACAAAGCATGCAATCAGGTAAGTAAAGTAGGTGAGTAATAATGAAAACTGGATATTCCTTTAACAGGCTATATAATTTGAGTCTGAGCGGGGAAGATTCCACAGGAGTGGAAATAATGTATGGTAATCCCATTACACAAGTGTTGTGCAAAGACCACTGTATCCAACTATCAATCAATCAGTATCTCAGGAGTTGATGGCAAAGATTTTGGAAAAGTTGGTTAGGGCTGACATTCAGAAATGGGTTGACAGAATCTCTTCTTTGCAACAGAATTTCTTCTTTGCATGGGTTTACTAAGGGAAAGTCACGTTTTAGTAACTTGCTCACGTTCTATAATAATATTACCACTGAGTTAGACAAGGAGAATGGATGCACATTGATACTTTTGGATTTCGCCAAGGCTCTTGACAGAATGCAGCACGGAAGACTTGCATAAATTAGAGAATATGGGATTGGATTATAAACTATTGGCATGGATAAGAGGATGGTGCCAAAAAAGTCATATATGGGGGCAGGGTGAATCTACAAGATTCAAAGTAACCAGTGATGTACCTTGAGGATCATTCCTTGCCACCCATCGTTATTCAATTTATACATTAATGACATTGGAAAGGATTTGACATGCAACATAGTTATTTGCTGATATGCAGTACTTGCTGAATGATTTGAATAGGCTGGAATTATGGGAATGTGAAAAGGCTGTAATTTCAGTGTTAATAAATGTAAGGTCACATACCTTTTGGTGTGGTTAGATAACCAATGTCATATTATATTGGCAGGATGATGCTAGAAGAAACTGATCAAAAGATGCAAGCGCCACTTTCACTGAGCTACACAGGCAGCTATATTTTAATAGACATCATCATCATCATCAAATTCCTGCCATGTACCTTCAAGGGGTGTACAGGATATGACAGTACTACATGAAAAAATTACATCATTACTAACTTCCTATCTACAATTTTCCTCCAAATCAGTCTGTTACTTGTCAAGACTCCAACATTATCAGATCTTATATTTCTATCGTCTAAGGCACATTGTACCGTATCAATCCACCTATATCTTGGTCTTCCTCTGGGTCGTTTTCCTGCCAACCTGGCAGAGAACACTTGTTTTGCTAATCTTTCCTCTCCCATTCTATTTAAGTGACCATACCATCTGAGATTAGCTCTGCTAATGCATTCCTGGATGCTGACAATGTCAAGTTCTTTCCTAATATCCTCATTTTTAATATGATATTGCCATTGATGCCATCTGTTCACGCCTCTAATCTTTCTCAGGACTCTCATATCTGCGGTCTCTAGTCTTTGGTCAAGTGTTTTACTTCTGACCCAGCTCTCAGATCCATAAGTTAAAATTGGTTTGAACACAGTCATGTATACAGCTAATTTAGTGTTCCGACTAATTTCTTTCTTATTCCATATGAATTTATTCAATTGACTTCCCACCATACCAGCTTTGCGGATTCTGTTGTCTATTTCTATATTTAGTTTACCATCTTCAGTAAAAATTGTGCCTAAGTAGCTAAAATGTTTTACTTGTTCCACAGGTTCTCCATTCACAACACAGTTGACATTTTCAATGATTCTGCCTATTTTCATTGTCTTTGTCTTTTTATTGCTGACCTTCATACCATATCTATTACAACAGCTATTCAATTTAGTCAGAGAATCTTGCAGACTTGTAGCGGATTTATTTAGAAGTATAACATCATCCGCATAAAGCAAAGAGCTGACATTAACATCTCCAATTTTGATATCAGGTTTAATACCACATTCCTTCAAAATGTGATCCATATAGATAATGAATAACAGAGGGGATAATGTACATCCTTGTCTCACACCAGATTTAACATTAAACCATCTTCCTGTACTTCCTTCAATTCTAACTGCTGACTCACAACTCAAATAAAGACTAAGTATTGCTTGATATAATTCCCCATTGACACCATATAACTGCAGCATATTGAATAGCTTCTCTCTTGGCACCTTGTCATATGCCTTTTCCAAATCGACAAAACTTAAATACAGATCTTTGTTATATTCCCATGCTTTCTCGACTATTTGTCGTAAAGTGAAGATCTGATCCTGACAGCCTCTATTTGGCCTGAATCCAGCTTGTTCTTCACCAAGCTTTTCTTCCACAATTCTTCTCAACCGTTTCTCAAGTATACTTGCATAGATCTTGCCAGGAACACTCAGTAGGGAAATACCTCTGTAATTCTCACATTCAGTTTTATTTCCCTTTTTATATATGGGTACTATGAGAGCTCTACTCCAATCATCGGGAATTCGTCCCTCTGTCCAGGCTTTCTGAACTATGCAGTGCAGCCACTGTAAGACTCTTATACCACCATACTTCAGCATTTCTGGTCGAATATCATCTACTCCTGCTGCCTTTCCACATTTCAAGCCTTTGATGGCTTTTTCTACTTCAAGTATGGATATGTATTCCTGACTGCATGCCTGGTCAGTGTTTTTTATCACTGTGCTGTCATCACTGCTTGTTTCATTTAGCAGTTTTTCAAAGTAATTACTCCATACTTCAAGGATATCTTTTTCTCCTGTTTTCATTTCACCTTTATCATCTCTAATTCCTTTTACAGCACTCTTTCCTCCATTCCTAAGCTTCTTCAACAACCTCCAGAATATTTTGCCACCTTCTTGATATTTATTTTCTATATTCTTGCCAAAGTCCTCCCATGACTTTTGTTTAGCTAGTTTTACACACTGTTTAGCTTTCTTACATTTGTCTCTGTATTCTGTAAGAGTAAAAGCTGACTTATTTGCCAGGAACTTTTGATATGCTTTCTTCTTTTCCTTCACTGCCTCTTTAACTTCCTGTGTCCACCAGGGAGTTCTGATTTTTTTTTATCCTTGCACACAACCTCACCACATGCCTCTCTGGCAGAATCAATCAATGTTTCCTTCAGAGTTTGCCACTGAATCTCCAAGGTTTGATTCCTGTTCTCAAACTCTTTCATTTTCTTTTCAATAATATTTCTGTATTTTAGTCTACAGTTCACATCTGAGAGCTGCTCAACTTTTATTCGCTTTAAAACTTTCTTACATGTTATTCTTTTCAATATGAAATTCAATTTTATCCTGCTCAAGACTAAATAGTGATCACTTCCAATTTCAAATCTTCTGTACACTCTGGTGTCCTGCACCAGGGAGAAAACATCACTATCAACAATAACATAGTCAATGAGACTTTTCTTATTCCTAGCCTCTTCTCTCCATGTGAATTTGTGCACATTTTTATGTTGGAACATGGTGTTAGTAATAACCAGTCCATGTCCTGAGCAGAAATCCAACAGATATTTGCCATTATTATTAGCTTTGCTCTTTTCTCCAAATTTTCCCAAAATATTTTTGTATGTCTCACAATCATTTCCTACTCTACTATTTAGATCCCCAACAAGGACCAACATTTCCTTTTTCATTGTGTCAGTTGCTTTTTCTAAAGCCTCAAAAAATTCCTCCACTTCTACCTTAGTAGAACCTTCTGTGGGACCATAGGCACAAATAAGTCTCATTGTCCAGTTCCCCATTCTCATATTTGCCCACATTACTCTACTTGAGACTGACTGCCATTCAAGAAGATTAGCCTCGTATTTTGTGTTGAATACTATGGCTACTCCTTCTTTTCCTTGATTGTTATTGCCTGAATATAACATTTTGTATGTATTGCTCAGAAAGATCTCACCAGTTTTGGTCTTTTTTGTTTCAGTCACCCCTATTATGTCGATCTGGTACTTATCTAATTCCTCAGCTAGCTCCATTTCTTTGCCATTCAGGCTTCTTACGTTGATAGTACCGATCTTTAACTCTGGTGATGTTGAGTTGGGGTTTGTTTTCAGATTTGTTCCAGTAGCTGACTTTTCGCTGTTCGCCCTGGTTCCCTGGCAAAAACAACGGGGGCCTTGTTTAACCGGGCGACGCCCCAGCCGGCATGAAATTTTGTCATGTTGTACCATCATTTTTTATTTTGGATTAACCAATAAGAATACAATTTGGTCGGCTAAATCCCAAATTGCTAGCCCATCCTCGTTCGTTCAGTATCAAAGTAGATACCCAACAGGGTGCACCACGAGAAGGTGAGGATTGGACATTAGGTCAGAAGCCCTGGTCGGTTCTCCGCATTCCTTTAAAGGCTATGTGGAGGTCTCCTCTCAGTTATACAGCTTTGACCCTTAAGCACCCCATTTTAATAGACAAGAAGTTAAAATTAGAGAGTCATACAAAGATTGTAAATACAATTCAGAAAATAATTTCAGTGTTTAATCGAACCTTGACATGTAAAGATAAGAAAGCCATTTTACCTCTTTATGAGACCTTGATAAAATCTCACTTGGACTATTATGCGCAAGTCTGGTCTCCTAGTTTCTGTAATGATTCTGATACATTTGAGAGAGAGTGCAAAGGAGAATGTCAAAAATGATATCCGGACTGAGGAATACTAATTATGAAAACAGATTGAGAATTTGTAGACTGCAGACACTAGCAAATAGGAGGAAGAGGGATGATATGATTGCAGACTTACAAACTTCTGAAAAGGTTATACTTAATTTCAGTAGATGGAAATTTTTCATTTTATGGAGGGTGGGGAAAGGAACAGCATCCTTGGAAGTTGAGAATGAATGCTGTCAAGAATGGGATGAGGGCTAAATTTTTCTCTCATAGTGTGGTGTGCGATTGGAATTGATTGCCATTGGATGTTGTATGTACTAGTAGTGTGAATGAATTCAATAACAGGAATGACAGCTGGTGCAAATAGTATGGTCTCTCTCAATGAATTCCTGACTCCTTTTTAAGTCTAGAATAGGAAGTGAATACAGCTATGAGATTAGATTGCATGCCAGCTTGAGTTTTAAAGTGCTAGGGAATTGGCAGTCCTTTGATCACATTGTTTAATTTAAGTCTCAGCTCCAGTTTAGTTCCAAGGGGGTGGAAAAAATGGAAAATAGTTTCATTGCATAAAAGAGGCCCCAAGACTGAGGTAAGAAATTACTGACTGATCAGGTTGTGGCCAAAGTATTGGAGAACTTGGTTAAGAAAAAATCCAGGAGTGAGTACACAGGATTGGGATAATATATCCCAAGTTGGATAAAAGTAATCGGTTTACAGTGATACCAATGGACTTTGAAAAGGCGTTTAATAGAACACTGCATGGAATTCTAATCGGTAAGTTGCAGCACATCCTATCCTGTCAGTGGTCCTAACAGGCACTTAAGTGCTCACAACCTTTCTAAGTATACTTGGACTTCGCAACTATAACTTGAGGGTGGTTAGCCCTATGCCTCCCAGTGTATCCTATCTGTTCTGTAGATACGTGTGTTCACTACACCGGTTTGCCTTTCCTGGGGGGGGGGGAACCTGAATTTCCAGGTCAAAAAATCCCCTACGTATTAGACTAACTCACTCACCTTTCATCAGAAGAGACCAGATAAAAGTTCCTCACGTCACTGACGGGAATTGACAAAGGTCTTTCCGACCAAAGGGATTTGTCTATACCGACTGAGCTATGGAGGCTCAAGTTGCAACACATGAGGACGGATATAAAGTTGGTGAAGTGGATAAGAGGGTTGTTGATGGAGAGATACCAGGCAGTAGTTTATTCAGGAGTAGTGCAGTAGAAGATCTGTGACTAGTGGTATGCTGCAGGGCTCTTTTCTTGGGCTCTACTATTATTTTCTACATTACCAATATAGTATATGATCTGAGATGAACTATTCAGTTTGCTGATGATTCAAAAATGGGTAAAGCAATAGTCAGTAAAGACAATATTGAAATTTTGCAAGATGATTTCAATTTTCATTTGGATGTGAAAAGATTACCAGCTGTACTCAAGTACAGCTCATTGGATTAGTTGGTTGCCAAGGGAACTCTCTGACAGAGATGAGTAGGTTGGGGATGAAGCGGAGAGGATCCAGATGTGAGTAAGATGGTGGCAGGTCTATGGACTTCACCTTATGAGGATAAGTTGAAGATTTTGTAGGTTTCAGAAATTGATTGACAGGCGGAAAAGGGGTGATATGATTCAGACATATAAATTACCGAAGGATGTTTACAGGATTAATACAGAATTTTTCAGAACAGGTCTGGTAATAAGAAAACTAGGAACCATCCTTGAAAATTTTGAACAGGAATGTAATAACTAGATTTTTTGCTTGAAGAGTGGTGAATGAGTAGAATAGGTTGAATGAGTTGCTTGAATGTATAGAGATTGAATATATATATATATATATATATATATATATGTATATATATGTATGTATGTATATTGTTCCTGAAGTTAAAGTTGTTTTTATGGGTTTAACTTTTAAATGTGGTTAATAATAAATGAACAAAAATTAGAGATTCAAAGACATCTGATCACAAGTGGGAAGTCTAAAGGACTGGGTTTGTTTTACTATATTCCTGTTTGAGACATTCAGACATCTTCAAGCATGTTTTAAACTATGCCTCCATTCATTTTGAAACAACTGCTACAAAAAAGCAGTTAATTGACAATAATTTAAAATGTTAATATATATTAACATTTTAAACTAATTCAGAATAAAACATTCCAGAACCATCAAAAATTTAACCAGAATTCTTACATGATTGAATTTTTGGATTGCAGATTTGGATTCAGCACCTAAAAATACATTAGAATAATGTAAATGAATTTGTACAACAAAAAAAAAAGTTTTAACCATTTGAATAGTAGATTTAGTTATACTTTGCTTCTAAAAATTTTAATGAAATGTTTTTGTTGTTCTACTAGAAGAGAATAAGTTGTTTGTAATGGAAAAAAAAGAGGTACGGCTATCAAGATGGTATTTTGGTGGTTTGGCTAGTGCAGGTGCAGCATCTTGTACTCATCCATTAGACCTTTTGAAGGTAAGAAATAGCAAGTGATCTATTAAAATTGTGAGACTAAATGAATTACGGTATTTTTTTTAGATATTACTCTTGGATTTTACCTGATTCTGCATATGCCTCTCATTTCCTGTGAGATATCTCAATATGTTTCACTCATTTGAATTTTGTTGGTTCTTAAAAATGATTTATTGTAGTTATTATGAAGCCAAAATTTTTATACATCTATAATAGCTGGTTGTAAACATTTGTCCATGCTAGAAACAAAATCCACTTGGTTTAAGCCTGATTATTATTATATACTAAGCAAAATTACAAAAGAAATGAATAAACAAATCACCCAGGCAGTGAATTTTCCAAAGCACTCCATCTTATAAAAAAACAATCTCACAGTCTACCTAACAATCTCTATGCTTATTAATTTGTTCAGAATTGAAATTAGTGGTATTCAGTTTGTAGACGTTTGGAGTAAATTAGATGAATGGAAGCACTGATGTATGTGTCTGATGGGTGGCATTTGAATGGTTTTATAGTTAGATGGAAAAAGTGTTGTTCATTGAGAGATTAGAAGTGCAAAATCAGAGAAACTATAGTGTTAGGGAAGCATACAGTCAAGTGTGTGCGCATATGCATTCTTCAATCCACACCTAGGACAAGCAAGTATGAGTACAGAAATTATCAAGCAATGCCAAATGGGTTAGTACTTGCATTATGCAAGGGTAATTGTGGGCTAAGGAGATATGCAATTTACAGACAAAAATATTATTTGTGGTGGGTAGATGGCATTGTATGCTGATAGTAATAGTAACATTGGGTAGTGGGAGGATTAAGTAGCAGAAATAGGAGTTCTGTAATGGAGTGTTGGCCTCTTCGGATGGAACTTAGGAGGTGTCACATAATAGTAGTAACTAATTATTATTATTACCCGAAGACCCATGGAGTCAGACTCATCTAGAAGGTCCTTTTATCATACACACAGCTCATCATACTGCGCCTTAAACACACTCAAATTCTCTATGGACACCACACTCAGGCAAGGCATTCCAATCATTTACAACTCTGCATGCAAAAAACCTGCTTCTCACTCCCCTGCTCACACCTTCTTTATACAGTTTCCAGGGATGACCTCTGGTTCTCCCCTGATCTCCCACTGTTTTCTGTAGAACTTCTCCAACATTGATCCTATAACAACCCCTTACTAACTTGTAGGTCTCTATCATATCTCCCCTCTTCTCCCTATCCACTAGACCAGTGGTCGATATTGATCCCTAGGGGCCGATATAACATTGTTAGGGGTCGATTCGGGCTCAGGAGTAGATTGGGGGTCGATTGAAAAATATAAAACATCATTGTACGGGTAATATTTAATTCAGTTAACTTGGATTACCTCTATCCTGAATGACAACGCAATAAAGAGTGAATCGTGGGAACAGTGACATGAATAGGACCTGTAAGATGGAGCAAGGTAATGAAAATGTTCCCACGATTCACTCTTAATTGCGTTGTCATTCAGGATGGAGGTAATCCAAGTTAACTGAATTAAATATTACCCGTACAATGATGTTTTATATTTTTCAAGTTTTCAAAATTTGAAAACATGCACATTCCAGATTGGGTTATCACTCCATTTTCTGCAGATATTAAAAATATCGAATGTAACTTGCAAGATGAACTTATTGAATTGTCAGTTGATCTTGAAGCTAAGATGCTTTTTAAAAATAGGACTGTAAGTTACTTTTGGACAAATATAAATATTGCAGAAAAATATCCAAAACTTTCTGAAGTGGTACTCCCCTTTTTTGCTTGCATTTCCAAGCTCGTACATGGTTGAAGCTGTGTTAATTCCATTTTAACAAAACAAAGAAATAAGCTAGATATAGAATTCCGTGGTGATTTAAGGCTGAAACTTACTAATTTTGAACCCAACATTGCTAATCTTGTCAAGAGTCACGAAGCACACCCTTCACGTTGGCAACGTTAGTAAATTGTATACTAAGTTAATAAAAGTCTTATTTACATATATATAAGGAAGATTGTATTATTGTTATTTTGTTATCTAAATTAAATTTTATATTTTATATATTATTTATCCCTCCTATCAAATATGTACTGTTAAGAAGGATGTCAAAAACAAAAACGTATCCCTTTGACGTTAAACCAATATAATAATATATACTATATCATACATACAATAAACACTGTAACTATAAAATAAGCAATCTAAAAACTCACATAAGCGTCTTTTTTGCTTGTCCTATTATAATTATGTAATAGTAAAATAGAGGGGGGGGGTGATAAAAAAAAAAGTAAAGAATCTCTTGAAGGGGGTCGACGGTCAAAGAAGTTTGGCGACCCCCACACTAGACTGTAAATTGCATCTTCTCAATCTTTCCTCATATTCGACATTCCAGAGGTCAGAAACTACCAACATCTCTTTGTCCTTTTAAAAACCAGGTGACCAAATCTGGGCACAATAGTCCATGTGTAGCCTAATCAAAGCCTTATACAATGGAACAAGAATCTTCCTACTTCTACAAGTCGGTGTCCTCTGTATCATTCCCAGAATTCTTTGTGTTGTCCTTACAATTTTGGCAGTGTGTCCCCTAAATTTCAGATCCTTATCTACTATCACCCCAAGATCTGTTATTTCCTCCACCTCCAACAATGTATTCTCACCAAGCATAAATTCTACATCCCATCTTTGTTTCCTAAATTTTAAAATCTTACATTTAGCAACATTGAATTTGCATCCCCATTCCCATATCCAATCACTCAATTTATTCAAGTCTTCTTGTAAGGCCACAACATTTTCTCTACTCTTCATAGTTCGTCCCAACTTTGCATAATCTGCAAACAACTGAATATCTCCATCCAAATCTTTGCTGATATCATTAACATACAAGTTAAACAGTAATGGCCATAAAACAGACCCTTGAGGTACACCACTAGTGACTTTCCTTTCCTAGGATATTGCTTCCCCCATACACAACCTACTAATGCCTATCAGATAGCCAGTCTCTGATCCATTGCACTAATCTAATATCCAACCCCATCCACTCTAGTTTGACTATCAACTTATCATGCGGTAATCTATCAAAAGCCTTTGCAAAATCTAAATATTACTGTGTATCCCTCTCCTCTGTCCAAGGAAGCCGTCACCTTATTGTAATAAGTAAGTAGATTACTAAAACATGACCTTTAGCAAATCCATGCTGTCCATCAAAGATAAAACCATTGTTGTCAACCCAATTCTGGATCCTAGTTCTCACAAGCTTCTCCAACAACTTAACCACAGTTCTTGACACATAAATAGGCCTGTAATTTGATGCTTGAGTTCTATCACCTCCCTAATGAAGCTGCACAATCTTGCCCTTCTTCCACTCCTTAGGAACTTGATCCAGTGCAAGACTCAAATAAAAAAAAAATGTCAAGGCAGATGTCAACTCCCTGGCACGTTCCATCAGAATACCTGGTGATATATTATCAAGTCCTACAGCCTTATTAACATCACTTTTTCTCAACTCCCCATACACCATCTTGATCACGTAAGTCAGTCTCTCCTCCTCATCATCAACTGCTGTCAATCTCTCCATGAAGTCACATTCACAAGAATGACAGACCTTTATGAACTGCTCATTAAGTATCTCCACTATATCTTCTGCAACAACTGTCTTTATACCATTTTCTCCATTCAGTGTCATCCTTCTATAATCTTTTTTTTTTTCTGGCTACATATCGAAAGAACTTCCTTTGGATTCTTTTTGGCTTCATTAGCTAACTGCTGCCTATACTTCACTTTTGCTAACCTTGAAATATTGTAATATTAAAATGTATTCATGTGCACTAATATCAGAAGCATAAGAAATAAAGGGGAAGACTTTTTGCATTAAACAGCTCCTTGGCCAAACGTTATCACCATGAATGAGACTTGGTTGACAGAAGATGATATAGGGCTAAAATCTAAATGGTATTGTTTTTTCAACGAGGATAGAATAGGAGGAGGAGGGCGTTATTGATGATAGTTGAAGAACTGGAACCAGAGAAAGTAGAAGTTATGAGAGATTTCAGGATTGAGGGTGACAGTTCATTTGAGGCTATGTGGTGTGAAATAGAGGCAACAGCAAAATATATTGTTGGTGTTGTTATAGATCTGGGAGGGGTTTGAAAAGAAAGATGTGGATGCCATGCATCAGCAAATTAACATAAGTGCAGGCTGAGCTATTTTTATGGGGGGGGGATTTCTTTTTTGTTTCTGCTTAACCATGTGATCCTGTCCATGATCTTATATCTTCATACCATGTCCTTCTTTTTTTACCTCTTGATCTTTTTCCCATAATTCTTCCTTTTAAAACTGTTAGCATCCTCTGTCCTGCTGAACCTCTCAGTACATGTCCTGCCAATCTCATCTTTCTCTGGACCATTTCCTGTAATAAAGATCTCTGTGTTCTCATTCTCTATAGGACATCTGAATTTGTCATCTAATCTGTCCATGAGATTTTCAGAGCTCTCATATAGCACCACATTTCAAAAGCCATTATCTGTTGTCTTATTCTCTTCTTGAATATCCAGGTCTCACTTCCATTTGTGAAAACTGGCCACACTAATGTTCTTCTCATTCTTTTCTTTGTCTCAATACCCACAGAACTTCTGAGCAGATCTTTATTTTTCCAGAAGATATCTTTAGCTATGACTTTTCTTATTTTTATTTCTTTATCTTGCTTTCCATCTGCAGTAAAGTAGGTGCCTAAATATTTGTATTCTGTTGTATATTCAATTTTCATAAATTTGGCCTTTTTTGCATTTAAAGAAAAAAACCCTGATTTTTTTTCTCCTGGAAAAAAATTTTTAGATCGACTAACTCATCTTCAACTGAAAAAGCCAATATAAGGATTCCCCTCATCATGACAAGAATCGAACCCAGATCTTTTCTAATTGAAGGGCGCAATGTTCTGCTATTCTTCTAATTGTGCCACGGCGATTTCTGCCATTGATGCCATCTAAATGATCAAGTATGTTATTTCTAACCTAACTCTCAGATTCAAACTTAAAACTCATTTGAACACTGGCTTGTATATTGCTAGCTTGGTGGTTTGGCTAATTTCTGTTCTATTCCGTATTAATTTATTCATTTCACTTCCCACCATACCAGCTTTGCTTCTGCTTCTTCTCTTCCATCTAAGACAGGTTGAGTCTTCCCTTGAGCAGGATCTTCCAGTCTTCTCTATTCCTTGCTGTTTGAAAAAGTTCCTTTTAAGTTTTGCATCCCAAAATGTTCTTTATTAATTTCAGCCAGGTAATTCTTGGTCTTCTGGGTAATTCTTGAACTTCTTTATCAGTTGGAAAAGTATTGATTAGGAGGTTAGGTAGTCTGTCTGCATCCATGCATACAGTGTGGCCAAACCACACTTAGTTGTTTTCTAATTTTTTCTGTTATTGTCTTTTTATACAATAATTCTTGTCTGACTGCTATTTGTTTTCTTTTCTATCCAACTTGTTCTATTTATTTTTCTTAAGCATTTCATTTCAAATGCCAGCAGTTTTTTCTCCTCTCTTTTCTTAATTGTCCACACTTCTGCTCCATAGATAACTGTTGGTATAATTATTGATTCATATAATTTGATTTTGGCTTGCTTAGATATCTTGTTTATTTTCCAGATTTTCTGTAATTTTTCCATGGTGGTCCATCCTATCGCTATTCTGTGTTTGATTGTTTCTGTTAGTTTTGATCCAAGATATATGAAGTTGTCTACTTGTTCTATTTGTTCTCCATTTAGGGTGGCTGAGATGGTAGTTTTGTTCCTCCCTATTTTCATCACTATTGCATATTCATTGTCATGTCATATGTTTTACAGGTTTCATTTAGCTTGTTTATCAACCTTTGTGGTTCATTTGGGGTTCTTGCAATAAGGACGAGATCATCTGCATATTTGATATTATTTATATTTAAACCATTGACATTGATTCCAAGCTCATTGTCTATTGCCTTCTTTACAATTTCTAGATATATTATTAGTTATTATTATTATTAGATACCTCCAGGGAGTCCAAAGACTCATTGAGGGAGGGCACCTGCTCTACCACTCTGTCTCCGCCACTCAATACACCAAGTGACTACAACTACACCAATGCCATCTACTGCCGACCACTACCACTAGTATTTCCAAAGACAATCACAAACATCCATGCCCGCGGCGGGATTCGAACCTGCAGCCTTTTGACTGGAGAGTGGATACGCTAACCACTCGGCCAGCCAGGCTGGCAATGTGTTGAACAGGCATGGAGATAATGGGCATCCTTGCATTACTCCTTGGATCTCTATGGGTTCTGTTGTGAGTGTGTCCTTTTTAATTATCGTATTTGTCTTAGAGTGATATTTTATCAGAAACTGTATTATATATTTATTTATTGCTTTTTCTAGTAGAACTTTAAGAAGGATTTCTCGATTGATGCTATCAAAAGCTTGTTTAAAGTCCTATACAACCATAAAGAATTATACAACAATATAGTTCTTTATGGTCTTCCTAGCTGAGCTTTGCTAGTTGGTGCAATGTGAAAATCTGGTTCTATTGTTTGTTGAATAGTTTCCTCAGTAACAAACAAGCTTGTTCTATGCCTATCTGTTCTTTATAGATGTTTTTTAATCTATTTTGTATAATTCTTACAAATATTTTGTAGGTGTGGGAGAGTAAATTGATTGGTCTGTAATTTCTACAGTCTCTTTTGTCTCCTTTCTTGTATATTGGCATGATATCTTTCCAGTTCTCCAGTCATTGGAATCTCTCCTTCTTTTAGTATTTTATTGAATAGGGTTGTTAAATATTCTATTGATGTGCTGTCTCCATATGACCACAGTTCAGTAGGGATAGTATCAATGCCTGGTACTTTATTGTTTTTCATCTGTTTTATTGCATATCTAACTTCTTTTAAAATTTTTGGGTGGTCGTTATTTTCTTCTATTGTTGGCATTGTAGTTTTATTTCCTTGGGGAAAGATGGTCTTAAAATGGTTTGACGAGATTTTTCTCATATCTTCAATATTCCCGGTTTATTATTGTTGTTGATGTTTTCTTCTTTTCTGATATTGTTTTTCCTGGTGAATTTCATCTTCACTTTGGCAGTTAATATTTTGTGGTCAGTGTCGAAATCAAAGCTTCTTAATGTTTGTACATTATTTACTGATCTTTTCCATTGTTTATGATGATATAGTCTATGCAGTTCTTTATATTACCATCTGGGAATGTCCATGTATATTTATTATTAGGGTGTTGATAGAACAATGTGTTTGTAATCATTAGATCGTTTGCTTTACAGAAGTGGAGTAATTGTTCTCCTTTGTCATTAAGCTCTGTGTATCCAAATTTCCCCATCACATCTTTTTTGTCTGCTGTGAAATGTCCTAAGCATTAAAATCTCGCATCACTATCATGAATTCTCTGTTTTTGGTATTATCTATTTCCTATTGTAGTTCTTCATTGAAATTTTCTATTTCTTCCTCTGATTGGT